>NW_007728353.1:239431-286856 GCF_000696425.1 Galeopterus variegatus
GGCCGGGGCTCCTCTGATCTGGGATCAGCTCCCAGGGAGGAGAGAGGTCCACTCCTGGCCTCCTGTGATTGGCTGCCCTGAGTCTGGGCAAGAGACATGCAGCTCTGGCTGGAGCCTAGGAAGAGTGGAGATGCCGTCCTCCCAGGGCACTGCCCATCTGAGGGCCAAGGGAGGGACAACACATCTGGCCCATCTGGCAGGGAAGCTCAGATAACCTCTAAAATGGAAGTGCATGCAGCAGGAGGGGCTTGGAGCTTAGGAAATGCAGAGTGAGCGTGCAGGGCGAGGGACCCAGGAACACACAGGCAGTCTCTTTTTGTAGGGGAAATCCTTGTAGTTAGGGGAAGACAACTCTCTCTGGAGTGGCTTTCGTGATATCAGTTTGGGGGTTGGGGGCTGTTAGGAGATCACTGGGCACTCCTGGGGTTGAATCGGGGACTAGGGAGGCTGCAGATGCTCTCCAGGGACACTATTCCAGGGCACAGCTAGCATCTGCCAGAGTCTGCAGGGTAGCAGCGCAGCACATCTGCAGAACTGCTTAAAGCCAGAGCTGGAGGGGCCTTTGGAGGTCACCAAGGCACCCTTCTAAGTGGTCAGCTGAGGAAACTGTCACCCAGAGAGGGAAGGGGTCTTCCCAAGGACACGCAACTAGCTAGTGTAGCCTGCTGCAAAGCAAAAGCCTAGCAGTCTGGGGAGACTTGCTGGTCTAGGGAGGATGCTTAACCTAGACACCGGGGAACTGTGTTCTAGCTGCCACTTCTTCAGCATCGCCGCGTGCCGGATTCTTCCCTGCAGATAGAAGGAGGCTGGCGGTGGGCAGCAGGGACCCCTCTCAGCAGCAGGAGAGACCTGCCTTTCCACTGCCACATAGACATACATTAATAATAATAGACAACTCCCCCCACCTAGCACTTACTACATGCCAGGCCCTGTTACACACACACACACACACACACGCGCGCGCGCACACACACACACACACACACACACACATTTATCCCTACAACACCTCTAGGAGACAAGTTACTATTCTCATTTTTCAGTTAAGGAAACAAGGTGACCAGCTAGGGAGCGCCGGCGCTGGCATGTGAGCCGGGCAGTCTGACTCTGGCGTCTGCACTCCTGGCCGCTGCACCACAGTGTCTTTCTGGCCTAGGGAAGAGGCAGGGTTTCTGCGTGTGGGTCCGTGTGGGGCCTGGTCTGAGTGGCCCTGCAGCTGGGGCAACAGCGGAGCCTTGAGAAAACCCCACTCAATCAGTGGGGAGACGGAAGTCTAGAGAGATGAAGCAGTTCACAGACGTTTTAGATCTGAAGGTTCAGAGGCCCAAACTTTGGAGGAAGCTGTACGTGTGTGTGTCATCAGCCCACAGCTTCCCCCCAAATTTCTGCCATTTGTACTACCATGTGTACTCATTTTTCCCTAATGTTTTCTGTATACATACCCCCACCCCTTTTTCCTTGTCCTTAGCATTAATATGTACAAAATCATGAAGTGTATGTGCTAATTATGCTTTTTTTTCCTACCACACATTAAAATAATTACATAACTACTAGAGTAAAAAGTATTCTTTAGGTGCCACCTAAAATCGCCTCGCACAGGCGAGCCACACTTGTAGAAACCATCAGCTAGTTTAACATCCTTGCTCTAGAGAGGCTCAGAGAGGAGGCCCGTCCTGCCCGAGGCCACACAGCAGGTAGCAGCAGAGTCAGGGCCACGACCAGGGCTGCTGACTCCCAGCCTGCATCCTCGACCCTCCAAATCCACCTTGCTGCAGTAATCGGAGGAGCCCCCAAACCTCCAGGAACTCGGGTGCCCTCAGGGCCAGTCTGCCTCCAGCCTTGGCTTCAGACACAGTTCTGTGCCTGGGGAGGGGGGAACCAGGGTCCGCAGGGCCTTCTGCTGGCCCGAGGCAGCTACAGCAGTGATCAGCCCCGGGAAGTTTGGAACGGACCCTCAACAAGGGTGGGATCTAGCAGAGGGGTCAGGGCTTTCTGGAGTCTAAAGGGCTGCTGATAACACTGAGCAGAACACCTGTTGAAGCTGCAGAGCTTTGACTTGATGGGTAGGAGGCTGGGCCATAACAGTCATAACAGTAATGTGAGCAAGAAGAGCAGACGCTTGCTGAGCCTTGCACTGAGGGATCGTCCTAAGTGTTTCATGAACATTTCCAGCGTACTCCTCACGACAACCCAGCCCAGCAGGGGGTTCTTATCCCCATTTTGCAGCGAGGAAAGGGAAACGTGGAGTTTTAAAATTTACTGAGCACTGCCTGGCTGGTCAGTGGCAGAGTTAGGATTTGCATCCAGGCTGCCGGCCTCAGAGTTCATGTTCTTAACCTCCCCACTTGCTTTACTAACTGCAGGCTGGGTTTTAGGGAGAGTTCAGCCCAGCTCCTCATAGGGCAGCCACCAGTGGAAGAGCACTACTACAGGCTAGGCTGGGCTGTGGCATTATGACAGACGGGGAGACTGGTGCAGAGGGCCAAGGGACTGCCGGGGGGCAGAGCTGGGGGAGAACCAGGCCGTTTCCGGCTTTCAGCCGCATGCTCTGTCCACTCCTGAAGCCTTGCAGGAGCTGCCTGTGCCGTGGAAAGCAGATGCTCGGTGATAGACAGCAAGCACAGGCTCTGCACCTCCCTCTGCCCCCCTTCCATACTTCTTCAAGCTCTGCTCCCTCCTCAGCCCTCCAGGCAGGACATGAATTAGGGGAGCTGGTGGGGAATCCAAGTCAGCGCCCACCCAGTGCCTCCTGCCCAGGGTGCAGGGCCTCGTGGGGCAGCTCAGGATCAGCTGCCTGCCTGGTACCTCAGACCCAGCACCCACGTGGGTGGGCACGCATCTGTAGAGCCCATCTTACTCTCCCACGTCCAAGGTCTTGCAGGGGCCCTGCCCAGTAACTGGAAAGGGAATGGGGAGCCCCTGATGGTTTTGAAGGAGGGAAGTGACGTGGTCAGATTAAAAGCGAGCTCACTGGCAGCTCCTAACAAGAATCGAAGTATCTATTGAGAAACCGTGAAGGCCTGAACTGGGGCAGTGGTAGTGGGGGTGGAGGGGAGGGGCAGATTCCAGAACTATTTGGAGGTAAAGTTGGTGGGACTTTGTGGGTGACGACATGTGAGCTGCAGACAGGGGAAGACTGAAGAACCGATGACCCCCAGGTTTCTGGCTTGAGCAGCTTGGCAGGTGGTGGTACCACCAATTAAGATAAAGAACAGAAAAGCAGCCAATTTGGGTGCAAGGATGAGTTTAATCTTGGACATGCCATTTTGAACAGGCTCTGGGGTGCTCGGTGGGACTGTCCAACTGGGAACCAGACAGACAAGTCTGGAGCTCAGGGGTCAGGTCTGGGCCAGAGAGAGAGATTCTAGAAGTTATACCATGAAACTACAAAAGAGAATAAACTTTCAGAGGAAGCACTCAGACGTTAAATTTTAGGTTAAGCCAAGTAGGCTGAGAATGGAAGCCTAGGAAATAGCAATATTCAGGGAGAAGTGAAGGGATGGTCAGAAAGAACAGGGAGGCCCGAGAAGGAAGGTCTCAGAAGCCAAATGAAGAATTTTGCAAAGGAAGAAGGATCAATGATGTCAGATGAAACAGAGAGGGCCAGAAATGTAAGAACCAGTGACATCCTCTGGGACTGGCAGCCGCAGAGCCATCTGTGTCCTTGCCGAGGGCTGTTTCAGTGAAGCGGGGTGGGTGAGGTCAGCCTGCAGAGGGCACAGGTGAGTGACCGGGAGTGGACGGTAAAGGGCATAAAGACAGGGAGGAGACTCCACTGTAGCCACAGGTGGATGTGGCGCCCACGGAAGATGTTTTTTTAGGGCAGGAGACTTGAGCATGTGGATGGGCTTGAGAAGGGCCAGGAATTAGGGCGAGGTTGAAGAGATGGTGGAGGTCCTGGGGCATAGGGAATGACTCCATTTTCTAGAAGTTGTAGGCAAGATTTTCTAGGATATGGATTAGGGGAAGTACAGGAAGTTGGAAGTACAGGAAGTTTGCCCAGTGGCTTCAGGAGTGAGCCTGAGGAAGGATTAACAGCCCCACCAGGAGGGTGGAAACCACGAACCGGCGTGACCCCCTCACCTCCTGCAGCAGTGCTGAGATGCTCAGGGAGGAGCAGAGGTTGGGCTGGGCTGGGGTTCTGCTGGCAGATGCGGAAGGATGGATGCCAAGAAACCAGAGTACGGGCAGAGTGAGCTGGTCCAAGTGAGGAACGCAGGAAGCCGATGGCCTCTACCTCCCCACCCGCTTCCCTTTGAGCCGGGGGAGGGTTAGCGCCCTAACTGTGGAGACCAGTCCCCGAAGGCTCTGTTCCCAGGGACAAACCCAACCTGTTATTTTTCCAGTGGGATCGATCCACTGCAAGCAGCATGGCTGGTGGGGTTTTTTTCTGTTTTTTTTTCAAAGATGACCGGTAAGGGGATCTTAACCCTTGACTTGGTGTTGTCAGCACCACGCTCACCCAGTGAGCTAAGCGGCCATCCCTGTATGGGATCCAAACCTTTGGCCTTGGTGTTATCAGCACCACACTCTCCCGAGTGAGCCATGGGCTGGTCCCTACATCTCTCTTTTAAAAATACAAAAAAGATACAAAAGTAAAAGATAGCAAACCAAATGTAATCTTTCCTGACCCCATATTGGGCTGGCCCTGGCTGGTGGGTCTGAGGGCAGACAGAGGACTTCTGAGCCCAGCAACTGGTTACCTGAAGTTCTGAAGGACGTTACCTGATCTTTTCTGTCCTTGGCTGCAAGGGTCCTAATCTCTGTTTCAGATAATCGGCCAAGCAGTGAACTCTCTCTGTGCTGGGGCTCCCTATTCTTTATCCACAGAAAGAAAATAAGGTGTGCTCTGGAATCATCTAGAAATAAGGGCTTTTTTCTGTGTGCAAAATTGAAATGTATTTAGATGTTTGGTTACTAGTTCAATGCTTGTGTAAAAGTGAACAGTTATTCCTAATCTGTTATATAAACGTTCGTATACTAGGCTTATTTACATTTGGACTTAAGTTAGCAAGCAGCAGTTATTTGCTTCAGACCAAATACTTAAAATTACCAAAGCCTGGTTGGATCATCTGCAGGACTTACCCAAGACCCAGAGAAACACAGCTGTCCAGGTTCGCCCAGATAGTGTGGCTTTAGCGGGTAGATCTGACAATGCTAGGCAGTAATTTCTGGATTGGTTATTCCTGACAAGTTAAATACCCATCTGCCCACCTTTGGAAAGCCCCACTTTCTTCTGCCTGTTGAAATTAGAGCATCCCCATCTTGAAAGAATAAAATGGCCCACTGTAGCTTCCAAAGCACTGCTTAGCAGGCACTGAGTATATGCCAAACAAATGAACAGGATAGAAATGTAATCAGTACCAGTTCCTCTGTCCCAGCCCTGCATTTATGACACATGTATCCCCCCATAACCCCACCACAGACTTCCTGCCAGCTAAGCACACTTGCTCACGACCCTGCAATCAACGCAGACCCCTTTCAGCCATGTCCTTTACTTGCTTCCAATGCCAACTCCCAAAGTCTCTGCTTCTCCTGGTCACCCCACCTGTGGGTCGCTGCACTCCCATTCCCTCGAGTACTCACACTTGGCTCTGAACTTTGGCAAATCTTTGCAAACTGAAACCTCCCACCTCAACTTGTTGTCTGGCCCCGCCCCCCCTCACCAAGAACCCAGCCTGGGGCTCCATACAAAGGCTCTCAACACGTGTTTATTTAGACAACACTGAGGACAGAAACTCCAATCGGATGAGCCTGGTCCCTAAAGATGCCTCGTTTCTGCCTGGGCCTTGGATCACCCGCTCACAGTACATCTCGGGATGGAGCTGACTCATTGCTGGGCTCCTCGGGATGGCCCCTCTGAAGCTGCTGACACTCCTTCTCCCAGGCAGCTGTTTTCCTGGTTGCTCCCCCTACCCCCAGCCTCTCCTAAAACCTATTGGTTTTCATTTGGGGATACTTATGGGTTTTGCAGGGAGCCCCATTTGCTATATCTGTAGGACATTAGGATAACATCAGGCACTGTACAGTGTTATGGAGGAATCTCCCACAAAGATGGAACAAATAAAATCTCAGGATAATTCCTAAGGGCCAGTTCACCTGGCTCCTTGCAGTGAGGGAGCTGAGTAGTGCCCCCCAGCCTGCAAGTCTCTCTGCTCATCAGGTGACTGGGCCTCCTCCTGGACCCTACTGTGGCTCTGCCACGGCCACCCAGACTTGCCAAGGTTCCGCTGGACCTACCGAGGACAATCCTCTCAGTCCCCTCTCTGGGACACCACACTTATCAAGTCACTTGTGAAACATTCTCTTAGTTCCATAAATCTCTTAAAATCCAGAAAGTGAGAGAAATAAAACAATTTAATGATGGCTTCCTTGATTTACAGACAACTCTAAGATGACAGGAAAAACATTTCTCTCCATGCATTGAACAATGAAATTCAGGGACAAGTGGCCATCCAAGGATAGGAGCTATGGCATTCAGACCCACTGCTCGTGCCCTTGTGTCACATGGTCCAACCAATCGTCTGGCTCAGCAGCTGCAGACACTGGGGAGAGGTGGGGGGACTGCCTGGGTCCTGAAGTGGGAGTGAGGGGACAGGTGGCAGAGGAGGCAAAAATGCACGGGCACTGCCATGCATCAGCAGAGGAAGAGCATGGGAGCACACCAGGCTCCCGGGTGTGTCCTGAAGACCACAGTGGGGCCCAGTGGGACCAGCTCTCCCATCAGAGCCATCCCCGGGGCTGGAACCAGGCCTCACTGGGGCTGAATGGTGGCAGGAAGAACCACAACAGAAAGGAGGCACATGCTGGATGCTGGACCATGTTTTCCTGCCAAGAATGAGCTTCTGCTGACCCAGCTCCATCTTCCAAAGGGTAATAAAGTTCCCAACATTTGGAACCAGAAGGATGGCAGGGGTGGAGCAGGAGAGACAGATTGCATCCAATCCTGAGGCCACCTCAAATGTCTCCATTCCTTCTGGCCTCCCCCTCCTCTCAATCCCAGAGGAGACAAGCCTGAGATCAGAGACCCCATCGGTCTTCCCTAATTAAAACAGCTGAGCACAACATTTCTAAAGAGAGGGAGAAGGAAAAAAGCCACGGGCTTTTAAAGGGAAGACCCAAGGAAGGCTGGCATTGAGGGAAGGGGAGAAGTGGCCCCCTGGCTCTGTCCAGCCCCAGAAGCTGGAGCCATGGCCTCCCGTCCTGGAGCCGCCTGCACTGGCCCGTCTAGCTGAGCATCTTGTGCCGATCGAAGACTGTCTTCCGCTGCTCCTGCACCTGCAGTTTCCACCGCTGCTGTGCACCTTCCACGCGCTCCAGGACTGTGTTTGCTCGAGGTCCACTGAGGGATGTGGCGGCTGCTGCCACAGAGCGAGCGTCCTGTAGTAGGAAAGATAAAGAAGACAATCTGGATTGGCGAGACAGAGGGGCCTTGGGTCCCAAAGGTCTGACATGGACAGAACACCCTGTGAGCAACCCCAAAGTCTGACCTCCCTAAGAGCTGTGGGCTCCCTGGGGACCTTGCCTTGTCATGTGCAGAGCCTAACACAGTGTGCCTGGCCTGCTAGAGGCCCTAGTGTCTGTAGAATCTGCAGGATGGGGCTCCTGCCCTTCCCTGGGGCCTGGGAAAGGAAGCACTCCAGGGGAAGTATGTTCTGGGGCCTGTTACTACCATGCTGCTAGCCAAAGTCAGGGTCCCAGCCTGAACTCCACAGGCCTATTCCTAACTCTCAAGAGGAATACTAAGGGTGGCTTCAAGACCTAACTTAGGCAGAGGACTCAATGACCTTTGTTGTTTGAGGAAATGCACCAGTGTGCCCCCAGGGCAGGTACTAGGCTGGAGAACTCCCCTGCCCCAGCAGCCATTGCCCAGGGGATGGCAGGAAGGCCAGGGGCTAGGATCTGGCTACCCTGAGATGGGAGCACATCTGCTCCAGGTGGGGGGCCTACTGAGGAGTCTGCACAAATCAAGACCCACAGGACCTGCTCTGATGGGGGGCAGGGAGGGGCACTCCAAGCTGACTTTCCTTGGGAGAGGGGATGTGACATCACTCAGGAAGTCTGGCAGGGATGGGAGTTTGGAGCTCGACCCCAGCATTCCCATTCCAGAGACTGATCTGCCCCACTCCCTCCTTTTCCAGCTTAGGATAGCTCGTCTCCTTCCCTATCTGCCTCCCACCATCCGCCTTCCTCTCTGCTCTCAGAACTCTTTCTGTCGTCAAAAGCATCCTCCCCTAATTACCACCTCTCTGCCTCTGAAGCTCCGGAGCCCATGCATTTCCTGCAGGACCCAAACCTGATCTTTGGGGGGAATTAGAGCCAAGGGCCAGGCCCACACCCCCATGGGGATTTCCTCCCCAGCTCTCCCTGCCTCTCATCTCCTGCCACACATCTCTTAAGGGATTAGCACACCTCTCTAAGCCCAGAGCCGCCCAGTAAATGCAACTTTGCTTCTAATGCCCTGAGTTGGCACGGCTTCTGTCGCCAAGCAGCTGCCAGGCTGGGGAGAGGGAGGCGGTTAGGCAAGGGTAGGGTCGGCAGAGACTGAGCTGGCAGTGCATGAGGGGGCTGGCTGGAGAGGAGGCTGGAAGGGAGTTCATCATTGTCATCATTGCAGAGCTTGGAGTAATCCATCTGTGAGTGCTCCTCTCTAAGGTGAGTTAGGGATGGACACTGCCCTCTAAGAGCCACCTGTCCAGGACCCTGAGATGGGCGTCCTCTGCCAGGCTGGGTGAGGATCAGGCAGCGCCTGAGGGGCAGGTGTGTCAGCATCAGGCAGGGGGCGCGCTGAGCTTGGAGTCAGGACTCCTGGGTTCTTTAACACCTGCCCCTTCCGGCTTCAGACTCCCGAGCCCCTCTCACAGATGGAACTACTGGTCCACAGTGGGAGCTGGCGGGGAGGAGATTTGGCCTCAGCCACTAAGCACCTGTGTGTCCCTGGACAAGTTATTCTATTTCGCTAAGCTTCATTTTAATAAGTCCAGTCTTTGAGACTTTTGTCTATTATACTGTCATCTAGTACATGCATGTATGTGTCCCCCACACACGCACGCACACACACAGCAAAAAGAAGTTTCACAAAACAAGACTTGGTATGACGCATTCTGATACTCTCTGCTCTGTTCCATTTCACTTTAAAAAAATCCTGGTCATGACTCACGAAATTCATTTCTTGACCTAATGATTTGCGACCCACATTTTGAAAAACACTGGTTTCTGATTAGGAGATGGGTATGGAAAAGTTAATAGACATAAAGCACTTGGTATACTGACTGTCACGCAGCAGGGGATCAAGAGATGTTTTGTTTCCTTCTTCCCCGGCAGTTTTAGCACAGAGGTTAAGATGACCTTGGAATAAAACGAACCTGGCTCTCAATGTTGGCTCTGACTCCTACTGGGTATATGACCTTGGGCCTATTCTCTGGACCTATTTCCCCATCCATGAGATGGAGACTGAAACAACTTCCCCTTGATGAGACAATGAACGTAAAGCCTTTAGCAGCGCCTGGCAGACACTAAGCTCTCAATTACCAGCAGCAATTATTAATATCAGACCCTAGCTCTGGGGTCTACCAGGCAGGCAAAAGGGTAGAAAGTTGGCAGTCTGCTGCCAGGAGGAGCTGGCTTTGAAAATGACCGTGGCGGTTGCACCACCCTTCAATTCCATTCCCTCCCAGTTCGGCTGTGCCAACCGAGTGTTCCACAGTGCAAAGGACAAGCCTCCAGCATTCTGTCTCTGTGTGGCCATCTGGAGGAGGGCACTGACCCACCTGGGAAGCTGCTAGCCCACCAGGACTTAGCCATCCTGGCTCTGGATGCTGGAGGAGCTTCTCTTCCTCCCCATTCCCAAACTTGTCCCTTCTGGGACCAGTGTCCTCATTATAGGGCCTCAGTGAGAGATGCCTACATGTGACCCCAGAGGCCAGCATTTTGGGGGGTGGGGAAGATGCAGCCCTTCCCTCCTTCCACTGCTCTGCAGCTCGGGAGGGCGTCTTGAGGAGGGGAAGCCAGGGAAAGCCAAGAGCGGAGCATTAAGGGAACAAGGTGAAATTCACCACATTACCACAGTTACCATTTGATTTCCCTTCATGTAAAGTCTTAACAAACAGCTCCTAAGTGGGGGGAAAGCTGCTGCTGAGAGGCTCCGTGTTTCCACTGCTAATAGTCTGATTAAAGGTATTAACGACTCCACATCTGTTCTAGAGACGGCCCAGAGCGGGACCTCACCCCTGCCTTCTCTGCAGTGGGAGCGGTGGGACGGGCAGGAGGATCACCACCAGTTTCAGGCCCTTCGCCCTCTGGGGCTCAGTCTCTGCGTAACTCAGGGGGGCAGAAAGGCAGCTAGGAGAGGAGGTAGGGGGAGGCCCCCAGGGGACCAGACCAGCATAACGATGACAAGTGCCACTATGCAGCAGCCACTGTGCTAGCGCTTCCTACAGATGATTCCCAGGCTCACAACACTGGCAAGTGGGTAATATCACTCCCATCTTGTAGATGAAGAAATTGAGGTTCTGAAAGAGGAATCATGCCGCCAAGGTCACAGAGCTGTTCAGCGGCTGAGTCGGGATTTGAACCCATGTCTGTGTATCTCTTATCCCAGGACTCAGCTGGGTCCCTCTTTGGCTGGTTTCTCCTAAGAGGGAACCTACATGGACAACCAAAGAAGCAGGCTGGTAGCTTTCCCCAAGGTCAAAGCAAGAACAAAGCACCCGTGAAGGAACCATGGATCAGGAACCTCAGGCAAGGCCTTCCTCTCCAGCCCTGGGACAAGTCTGAGCTGAGAAACCACCCCTGAGCCATGAAACCATCCCAGATCCGACCCACCTTAGGCTGCCCAGAAACACTGGTTCTGAGTGGGCACTGGACTGGCCCGAGGCTCTCTGCTGACAAGGAGATGGAGGGGAAGAGAGAAGCCCACCGCCCACCTCCCACCTCAGATGGCTCTCCTCATTCGCCCCCCACCCCTGAATCCCAGACATGGGAACAGGACCAGGTGCTCCTGTCACCTACCTAGCCACTAAGCCTAGAATGAAGGACCCTAGTGCAAACTCTTTAGAAAGGGGACTGCACAGCCTCTGAGTTTTCCAGGTTTAACCCAAATCCTTCCTGCCATAGTCAAATCCTGCTGCATCTCTCTGCTGTGAGGCTCTCCCTGATGCTACCAGTCACCTTCCTAGGACAGATCCAATCATGCCCTTCCCCTGCTCAAAAACCAGCCTCCCGTCCCCCACCTGCCCCGTCCTCCCACTGTGCTGGTCCACGAGTCCTTTCTCCACCTGCGGCGACCACCTCACTAATGCCTTTGCACCCGCTGCCCCTCAGCCTTCCCCCAACCACCAGAACGCTACTTAAGTGTTAAGACGTGAGTGTAAAGATGAACAAAGCTTTCCCATGCATTATCACAACACTTATGTTGAGGTAAGAACTGATACACTATTCCAGATTGAGGAAACTAAACCACGACGTTGGCACCGTGGACAGGAAGAGGCAGAGCTGGGACTCCAACCCAGCACTGTGATCCCCAAGCCCTGCTCCTAATGACTGTGCTGTGCTGACCCTAATGGAGGTTCTAGAAATGTCTACTGGATCGTACACCTTTCTATTCTGTTCCTGGGGGAGAGGAGGCCATCCTATCACCCCCCTCAGCTGGGTCTTCTCCATCTTTCCCTGTCAGTTTCCTAGGGCTGGGGTCCCTGGCACACAGCTGCCCACCCATCCTCAGACAGGAAGGGAGACTGGTCTTCAGTGGCCAAGTCTTCTCTTCTCCCCAGACCCTACACGTTTCCAATCCCCTTCATCACCACCATCTTTCCTTGTTTCCTGCATACCCCTCTGCCACAGGGGCCCAGAACTACACCCACCGCCCCGGTAGGGGAGAGCTTTGAAGAGCCCTTCAGAGCTCGGGGGCCCATGCTGTGAGCAGAAGAGCCATCCAGAGCCTCAGAGAAACCCTTATTTCTCTCTCTTCAAAGAGGCCCAAACCTGCACATCTGAAACAGCTCTGTTTGCCGTTGCTGTCCCAGCAAACAAGCTTGCTTCCTCCTTTCAAAGGGCGTCTGAGCCCAGGGATTAGGCCTAATGCTGCTGGAATCCCAGGGAAAGCAGCGCCCAGCAATCAGGACCCACTGAGGCTCTGCCAGTGCTTTCAAAGGGACCATGACAGGCTTTCATCTCCCTCCACGGACTCGGGCTGAGGCTGCGGGGGAGGCCTCCCCTTCCTCTTCCAGTGCTCTGGCCCCAGGGCAGGAGAGCTCCTGGCTACAGGAATCGGGGGATGGAACCAAGGGGCCCCCAATCCTGAGAAGTACTTCGACCTCCAGATCTCACTTCTGCTAAGTCCCGACTCCTAGGGGATCTGGAAGCCCCTCAGACCTGGAGTTTTCCTTCTAAGGTCATCAAGTTGTACAGGCCTAGGTGAGGAACCCTAGAAAGGCGAGGACCTTTTAAGGAACCCTCAGAGGCCATGTTCTAACTTCCTTGCTCTTGGGGAAAAAGCCAAATCCCTCCAGCACAGAAGAGGCCTGGTCTTGTCTCCTTCTTAAGGGACACACTCTGCAGACCACTAATCAACCCAGAGACACGACTACGGACCTGGTCCTGCCACTGCTCAGCTGGATGGCCTTGGGACCCCCTCTCCCTGCCGCCCAACATGACATTCCTCCACCCCTTTCCCCATGTGCACTGAGAGGGGTGGGTGAGCCAGTGACTGTCCCTTACTGCCCAGGACTAGGGTCATCGGTCTCTGCAGAGGTGAGTTCCTCAGGTGCCATTCGGCCTCAGGCCCTGTCTGTCCTCCTGCAGCAGTCCAGCAGTCACTCTCCCATCCTTTCTGAGCTGGCTCTGAAAGTCCCCCTCTGCCAGGAAGCCTCCCTCCCCAGACTGAGATAGAGAAGGACGACTTCCCTACCATGCCCAGTAAAGAAGGGCCTCCCCCAGCACCCAGCTCTTCACCTGGCCACCCACCCCATACGCCCGATCTTATCCACAGCCTTTACGTCCCTGCTCCTTCACCTGGTTTTGGCTCCATCTTAGGGCTTAATCCCCTAAGGGCAGACAAAAGTCTTTGTAACCTCAACGCAGTGCCACCTGCGGGATTTCTGAACACAGTAGGAGAGAAACAGAGCTGCTGAGCCACAGGACACCACAAAGAATCACCGGAGGCCAGGAAATGGAGGGGGAAGCCACACACTGGGACAGGGGGCGGTCCCTCGCCCATCCTCAAGGGCAGCAGATGAGATCTCCCCTGCCCAGCCCCTGCATGAGCGTCCGACCAGCCACAGCTGGCTGCTCCTCAGGTCAGGGTGTCAAAGAGACTGAATTCAATGTTTTGTGACCTGTTAGAACCTCGAGTGGGAGGTGAGGGGGTGTCACGCTGTCCGTCCTAGGGCGGGAACCTCCTCTACAGCACGGAGCACAGGCTCTCAGCTTCGACCTGAATGCTGCCTGTGATGTCCCGCTGCCCTCACAGCACTCATTACAAGAGGCTGACATCACTCTTGCGAGATAATCCTTCCTCCAACCCAGCCAACCCCTGCACCCAGGAAATGTCCACCCTCTGATACAGGTACTGCCTCCAAGAACTAGACTGACCAAACCTAAGTCCTCCTTCATCCCCAAGGCCCCCTCACACACACAGACTCCAAGTGGGGAGCACCCCAGGTCTCTTGGGAGAAAGAGAGGTCTGGGCTCAGACCCAGAGACAGCAAGCCCCCCTCTGGCTCCATATCGAGGACGGCAGGAGACACAACGAGGCCGTGCCCGAGAGCCATGCATTCCAGGGAAATCGTGGCGCGGGCTGTGTAATGAGAGGGCTGCATCTCTCAATTACTCCTCCAGCCAGGACTGCAATTACCACATTACCCTAATCACTGAGTGTTTATTAGCGATGCTCCTCCCCTATCAGAGCTGCTATTACTCTACATTAATAACCAGGTAGGCATACCAGGCTTCCTCTTGAACACAGACCACCCAACTGCCAGCGCCACCACCTCCCAGGCCCCAGCTCTAGTGCGGCAAGGCTTGTCCCCTCTGCTCCACCTCTGGCCACGCTCATGTCAGCAGGAGACTGTGGCAGACTGGGAACGGTCCAGGCATGTAGCCCAGAGAAGCAGCAGGGCTGGTGGGAGCAGCCAGGCCTCCCTCCCTGACCTGTCCTTGTCCCCCCTGCTCATGCTGGCCCTGGGCAGCTGCACACTTACACCTGAGCCCCTGGACCCTCTTTTTGGTGGGAAACTTGCCCTTTCCTGCCTCCAATCCAGCACTTGAAAAACTAAACTACGACTGACCAGTGATAGTTCATGCCTGGTTACCTCTAGTTACCTGCAACTCACAACCTTACAAGGGAGCCCACCCACTCCATCATTAGACTACGTTGTCTACGAGAAGCCTCCTTCCTACATTGCCATGTTGAATCCCCCTCTCTTAACTCCCAACTGTGGTCCTTCTGTCCCATAGGTGAGGTTCACCCTGGGTGAAGCTAAGCTCTCTTCTACAAACATCTGAAGGCAGCTATCATGTGCCTCTTTGAGTTTCTTTCTTTCTTCAAGCTAAACACAACCCTTTCTTCAACTAATTCTGCCAGGACATGGCTAAGATGCTTCTCCAGGAGACACTCCTCTGGCTACATACGAGTTCAGTCACTGCATCACTCTGTAAATAAACAGAAGGATCTTCTGGTGAGGCCCTAGGGACACAGCTCACAGACACAGTCCACCCCTGGGAGCAGAAAGTGGCCGTGAGCCCTGGCCTGCCTCAGACAGCACAGCCTGCAAGCAGCCCACAGTTCAATGCCATCTCGCACCCCCACTGGCTGCTGTGAGCATGTAAAGGGCCCGTGAGAGGCATTTGGGTTATGGATTCATCACCCCCTCAAGGAGATTCTGATGGGAGTGCTGGTGCATCACAACTCTGCTCAGCAAGAGCTCACACGTCCCGCTCCCATGAAGAGATCTTCACCCAAGCCCTCCTGTCCCACCCTCTGCAATTCATCAGCATAGGGATGGATGGGAAGAGGGCAAGAGCGACTCTTAACTGTGCTGGGCCTGGCCCACGCCCTGCCGGCTCTCCACTGCCGCGTGAGCTCCTGTGAGGTTTGCAGGCTGTCTGGCATCAGTGGTTTCCCATCGTCCTTATCAGATAAAGCCAAAACCCGTTAGCTTGACATCTGAGGCCTTCAATAATCTGGCTTAGGTTTACCGGCTAGCTCTATTTGCCACTATTCCTACATGCCTACCACATCCTCAAAATGCTCGAAATTCCTCATATACACAAGGTGATGCTGCCAGCTGGCACACTACCTACCAAACTCCTTTTCAGCTTTTGAAATCCTACTTTTCCCTTGGGAGCTTGAAGCCGTACTTTGCATTGAGCAAGTGTTCAGCATTGTGGAATCATTAAACAAAAGAATAAACCTACTGCCTCCAAGTCCACCACCAACTTGTCGGCACTATCTGAGCAAGCAGGATGGTACGTGTATCTACGTGTGACCGACCCTGTTGCTTCACTTCCCTGTGCCTGGAAACACAGCGTAACAGGAAGACCTGGCTCCCCCAGCTGTGCACAGGGGCTGCCTAATGCCAGGTGTCAGGAAAACTCAGGGCCATCTTCTGCTTCATCTGGAAGGGCAGAGGGCAGTTCCCTTCTCAGTCTGGGTGATCTGCAGGACACTGACTAGGAGAAGAGCACCTTGGAGCATGGCGGGTGCAGGGCAGAGAGGAAGGGGCGTGCCAATCCCCACTGAGGCCCAGGTGATGCTCTTCTGGGCTTTGCCCTGGGGACTCGAATGCTGGAAGTCCCAGTTACCTCATTCTCCTCCTCATTGTGCAGTTGTTCAGTGTATGCATCTGGCTTTCGAATCAGAGGGTCCACCAACATCAGGAAGGCCATGTAGAGCAAGAGGGCACCCACCACAGACAGGTAGATGACAATGATGACCTGAGGAAGAGAAGCAGCATGCCCTGTGAACCAGCAGCCTGGGCCAGGAAGGACGCCCACTTCTATCCTTGCACCATCATGCTTGGCTGGGAGTGACCAGAGGCGATGTGGGCTCGGAAGGAGGGTGCCAGCGAGGGAAAGGAGTGGTCCTGCTCCACAACTGACCAGTCTGTCCTAACCCAAGGGAGCCAACAAGAGCCATTAGTTACCTGGCAGCCATAAGATAGCAGGCCGGCGATAAAGGAAGAAGTCTGAAGCCTGACACCCCAAGAGGTTCCCGGGGTGGGGGTTGGGGAAACAGGGCCCACCTGGCTGCAGAAGAATCTACAATGAAGGATGGAAGGCCATCAGAAACTAAGGGAGAGCAAGGAAGAACCAGCTGGTGGAGAGGCTGGAAAGCAGAGGCCAAGAAGAATAGACCTGGGCTGGTGGGCTCATAGCCCACTGCTGAGTGCAGGATGCACATGGTGGGCAGCTTCTGTCTGAGGGCACCCACCTGGCCCACTCACGGTACACTGTTGCGCAGGGCGGGGCAGACTGGCAAGGTGCAGGTGGTCGAGGCCTGCCACCAGCCACCCTTCAGGGAGGGGAAAGCCAGGGCAGAAGAACTCCATGAATCTCTGACAGAGCCTTGCAAGTTGGAGTAATTGTTTTACAGAAAAGACAGATTCAGTGAGGCTAATGTAAAGTTTCTCAGTATGGGTGCTCTGGGCATTTTAGGTGGGACCCCTCTAAGACATTTAGCAGCCACAGTCCCTGTAATGGTGTCAGTCAGGCACCTCAGTTTATCGGGACCACAAAAGCATCTTCACTCAGCTCTAAATGCCCCCTGGGTGCAGCAATCACCTGACTGAGAACTGCTAGGCTAAGTCATCCTAGATCCCAACGCAAGTACAGATTGAGCATTCCTAATCCCCAAATCCCAAATCTGATGTGCTCCAAAATCCAAGACTTTTTGAGCACCAACATGACACTCAAAGGAAATGCTCATTGGAGCATTCTGAATTTCAGGTTTTCAGATTAAGAGTCCTCAACTGGTATGTATTCTGCAAATATTCCAAGATCCAAAAAACAATCCAAAATCCAAAACACTTCCAGGCATTTCGGATAAGGGATACCCAACCTGTAGGTGGTAGAGATGAAGCTGAACCCACATTTGCATTTGCTGACTCCATCTCAAATGCTTTTCCTACTTCTATATGCTGGCCATCGCTGCCTTCTGATCCCAGCCCCGGCCCTAGCTTGACTGTGAAGAGGAGTGAAGAGAAGGACAAGAAGCTTGGGATTCACAAGTTTACTGCCCAGCTCAGTCGACAGCCAAGTTCAACTGGACCAACTTCCTCCCGCTTGCGGCATCAGTGTTCATGCCTCTGAAAACAGGGTGGATAATCAGACCTCTCACCTGCACCCCAGGGAAGGAGGATGCAGGCTGGGTCTTCAATGGGCTGAAGCTGGGGAGAGTCTCCCAGGGAGGACTGGAGGGAAATGTGAGGGATTAGGAAGTTGTGTCTGATAAGGCCCCAGTGCCAGGAAGTCCCTTCCCTGATAAACGGGGAGAGGCGACATCTGGCTCTGAAGTGAAGATCTCAGGCGTCTGGTCCCCAGAGGGCGGGGCACACTGGAGTGAGTTCAGAGGAGCAGGTCAGCTGCAGGAGGGGCTGCAGGAGGGGCTGACTCAGACCGGAGGATGAAAGGAGTTCAGTCTGCACACCCTGACAGTAGGGGCAGATGGCTGCTTTCTACCCGAACCGTGAGGACACAGAGGAGCCGCAGCACAGGTAGAAGGTGCAGCTCCCTGGTGCAGGCAGGGGGGACAGCATTGAGGGTCACCTCTCCTCCACATGTGCCTCAAAAGGAGAACCGATGGAGGATTCCGCGGTGTCTTTAAATGCATGAGAGATATTTTCTGATGCTATTTCTAGATCTTCAGAGGACAAGCAGAAATAAGCTTACAAACTGGAACAGGAAGGGCTTATGTCAGAAATCGGTGAGCCCTGCACTAGGAGACCGTGGTGGGGGCTCTGGGGAACAAGAGTCTCTGCTAGGGTGGTTTCATGGCCTCTCTGAGATGTGGTCCAGTCCTGCCTGGTGCAGAGGACTGGACAAGAACCTGGTGGTGTCCTTTCTTATTCCCTATAGCCCAAATGGTCGATGAGAACAAGGTTCAGGGAGAAAACGAAAGTAAGCAGTCTGATGCCCCTCGGCCCAGGTCCCGGAACCCAACACCCAGCGCCAGTCCGCAGCTCTGAAGCTTTTTCAGAGGATCCTGATGCCATCTTGGAGGGCAGGCTTCCCGCCCTATTCCCAGCATCGTGCACAGTGCCCAGAACAGCAGGCACCCAAAAGAGATTTATTAAATGAATGGAAGGAGACGGAGGAAGGGAAAACTGGAAAGAATGGGAGGGAAAAGGGAGTCCCAAGCAGCTTTCCTGGCTGTAATGGGAGCCACTGGAAAGATGTCAGAGGAGAGAGCTGGCTCCCAGAAGGTGTAGGACGTGGGTCCCTGTATCTGTACTAGGCCAGCCCAGAAGCAAGTCTCACAGCCACTTGGAGTGTTCTGAAATAAAGCAAAAAACTGGGGTGCAGGATAGCCAGGGATTGGGGGAGGGGGTGCTAGCGCACGGGGACTCCCATGGGGGCTCCTGCGACCCAGAGCTACCTTGATGGTGGTGGTGCTGCGCTCCTCGTACTTGCACTCACACAGTAGGCAGTAGGCTTCCACATCGTGGCCGGGCACTGGCATGGGCTCCACCACGTGCAGGCAGTTGCTGCAACCGACAGACAGACAAGGCCATGGGGTGGGGCTGCGGGTAGTCCTGAAACCTCAGGACCAGGGAAGCAGGCAGCCGGGGAGCTGAGAGGCAGGGGTGGGGCAAAGGTGAAGGGTGCTCCCGGGGGACGGGGACGGGCAGAGGGTTTGTAGAGGGTCAGGATGGCAGAAGTCCCTTCCCAACCTCCGGCCTCATGGCCCTGCCCCTGCTCATCAGAGCCAGCTCTCCAAACTGCACCTACAGTGCCATCATTGCCAGTGTCGAGGCTCTCCAAAGCTCTGCCCTCAGCTGCCTTCTTGTCACATGCTTATCTCCGCCCACGTGGCCTCGCCCATTCCAAAGGTTTCCACTTAGAGGCCTTAGGTTAGAATCTCTAGTCACGACCTCTCCTCTTACGTCCAGCTGCCTACAGGAGTCCCCACATGAGTGTCACATAGGGACCAACTCCACACCCACCCCTGTGTACCCTCTGCGCCCAACTCCCCAGGCCCACAAGCTGGCTTGGGGGTCTGTGTTCCCAAAGGCAGAGAGAACCCCGACCATCCACTCCACTGAGCAAGACAAGCCCTGGGAACCATCTGCCACAGCCTCTTCTCTCACCTGCAAACCCCACAAACGGCAGTGATTCCACCTCCCTAAACACCTCTAAGTCTTAGCTCATCGTTTCCTCCTCGGACACCTGACCCGGCCTCCCTACTGCTCTCCTGCCTCAAGTTTAGCGCTGGCTAATACAACGTACCTTCACACACGATCCTACCAAAATGAAACTAATGACCAGAGCCATGTCACTGTCCAGCTTACAGCCAATCAATGCCTCCACAGAGCCTCCAGGGTAAGGGCTACCTGCTCAGCCTGGGGCCTTGACACACCTCATTCGAGCACCCGCCTGCCTGTCCAGCCCCATCTCTGCCACTCTTCACCCTTCTCCCCAGCCTCCGGCCAAGCTAATGTGCTAGACTGTTCTCTAAATGAACAGCATGCCACACCCTCACCCAGGCATGCATGCTTTGCCCGCTCCCCTTCCCACATTCTCAAGATTCTACTCAAAGGTCTGCCTCTCCCCAATAGCCAGCGCCCCAAACTCATCTCATCTCAACCACTGCCCCAATCGCACTGCCCTGGAGTCCTGCCTTTATATCT
The DNA here is from genome assembly GCF_000696425.1 of Galeopterus variegatus. Classification (NCBI taxonomy): domain Eukaryota; kingdom Metazoa; phylum Chordata; class Mammalia; order Dermoptera; family Cynocephalidae; genus Galeopterus; species Galeopterus variegatus. Next base: position 259,276 of record NW_007728353.1, read on the forward strand.
ACTGTAGATGTTCAGTTCCTTGAGGACAAGGGTCAAGTCTTATCTGTCTCTAGATTCCCAGTGCCTCTCACAGTGGTGGCCAGAGCAGGGCTCAGTAAATAAGTGATTGCCAAATGAACTACAGGTTTAAGAGTAAGCTGCTTAGCCCACTTTTACCTAACAGCGCTCCCAAGCAAGGTGGGCTAAAGACTGCAGGAACCACATTTTAAAAGAGGGAAACAGACTCAAGAAGGCAAAATGGTATCTTCTTGGTGGTGGCGAGGCCAGGACCCCAATCAAGACCCTTAGCCTCAACATCTCTCCAACTGCCTCTCAGCCTCTGTGGGGCCTGTGCTTGCACTTGGCTCTCAATTCATGCCCTGCTTCCTCAGATCAGACCAACCTGGGTGCCTCATAGACCACACCGAGCAAGCAAAAGGCCTTACAGCCAGCACCACTGGGGAAAATACACAAGCCCTCGGAGGATCGCAGAGGTGCTATAATGGACAGCCAGGCCTGGGCTCTGTCCTGGCTCTGCCACTGAGCGTCTGTCCTGGGCCTATCCTCTCTGCCGTGAGATGCAGTGGCTGCACCAGTGACCTTTAAAAGGCCACTCCAGCTCTGACAGGACTCCTGCAAGAGTCACAGTTCCCTAAAAACAAGAAGGCCTGTTCTTCCGAGGTGTCAGGATGGGTTTCCAGCAGAAGCATCAAGTGTGTGTGATGTGAAGATAGTGTGCTGAAATGAGAGTGGGATGTCCTCTAAAAGACTCTGTTCTAAAAGTCTAGCATGTGGCATACATGAGTTCACCTCAACTCTGGTCATCCCAGTTCCATCTTTGGTAGCAGCTTCCAACCCATTACTCCCTGTTGCAGGGAACAGCCTTCCCTGCTGTAAGTAACTAAAGGCCTGGCTTTCAGGCCTTGCACACTGCTCCTCTGGGGGGAGCGGATGGATGATGCTGGGTCGTCATTCCTGTCCCGAGGGAATGTCCAGCCAGTTTCTACAAGCCTCCTGGGGATGAGACTCCTCCTCCCTTTCCTGAGCCACACAGGGTCTTGGGTTTGGAAGGTTGTTCCAGCACTGCAGTGGGATCTATGGATTCTCCACAAGGCCAAGGTGCAGTGTCAGGGGCAGCTGAGAAGGGCCAACCGAGTTCTTCAATTTAGGATCCTGTTACCCAGGGGAGCAGGCCGTAAGGGGGAAAGTGGAACTGTGATAAGGAGCTGAAATATTTCTGCTGTCTCTGGCTCTCCTGGGAACCGGTGAAACCCTAAACGTAAGATTGCTTCCCTGAAGGTCTCTATTTACCTCTGCGGGGTCAGTGATATCAAACGACTCCACAGAGTGGTCAGGGGACATTAAGGAGAAAGGGCTAAAGAGAAAGACAAGTTGGGTTTCATTCTCTGATCTTCTACATATTCTGTGATTGTAGGTAATTTCTTTAACCTCTCTGGACCGGTTTCCTCGTTTATAAATGAAGCCTGAACTCGGACAGCATCTTTCAAACTGTGCCCTTTAGGGTATCACGGGATCCACCGCGCAGGAGGGTGGTGGCGATGAGGGAGAGGTTGAAGGACATTTCCATCCCAGCCAGAGCAAGTATGATGTTATGTTGTACACATTTTGTGTTTCCAGGAGATTTTGTTTGTAGAGCGTTCTATTTTAACAAGTTTGAAAGGCAATGAACTAGCCGACCTATCAGGTTCTTTCCTCCTGGAGAACTGTCTCTACAACAAATCTCCTTGCCAGACCCCCCAAAGGGGCAAAACTGTTGGGGTTTCAGTTTTTTTACATGCCTGTGGTTATAAACTCTCAACACTAGGTGGCAGAATACCAGCAACACAGGAACATCCATGGCTGGGCCATTAAACCTGGGACTGCAGCTCTGATGGTTCTGGCTTCACTCTGCAAGACCGAGAGGGAGGGGCAAGTCTTCTTTCAGCAGGGGATCAATTCCACACCAGAGTGAAATTTAACAGAGACCTGGAGACACAAGCAAACTGTCCTCTTTCTCTGACCCTAGCACTGAAGTGCTAAGATCAAGGTCAAGGCCCCACTTCTAAGGGACTCCAGGCAAGCATATGGTCAGTGTGGCTGGGTCCTAGAATCCTGGCATCTTACCTCCCAGCCTCAGCTTCCACCCACCACCCTTAATGGGACTGTTTGAGGTTCTCGAAGTAAAACTGTTCGTCAAGCAGCCTCCCAATTCTAACTCCTAATATGAAGAAGGAGATAAACTACAGCCTGAGAGACCTTAGCAGGACTTCACTCTCTGTGGGCATCCGAGCTTGGGTTTTCAGGCCAGGCTGTAACTCCAGCACAGAGAGAGTGCTACTAAAATCTGCCAATGTCTGCCTGCACAAGGGGCATGGAATGTAGCCCTGTTATATGTTGTGGGGCCACGACAGCCAATCCAGGTGTTTATTGATGCTGTTTGAACTATAACCATAAGATACAAGGAGGTCACTAGGGCTCCTCCCACCCAGCCTTTATGTCTCAGAAATTTGTGAATCCATCAGAACAGCCAGATGCTGAGGGAAACAAGCCAGTAGTTTGGGAGGAGCCTAAGTTTTCTCCAGCTATAGTGTAAGCTTGACGATGACCAGCAATGTGGCCTTAGTAAGGCATGATAATATATATGAATAATAACATCAGTTAACATTATTATGTGCCAGGTACTGTTCTAAGTGCTATACTTACTTATGTGTGCATGCACATGCACAAATACACACACACACACACACACACACACACACACACACACACTTAGCACTCAAAAACTGCCACCATTTTACAGATAAGGAAATCAAAGTACAGTGGAGACTAAGTAAGTTGTTACACAATTAACAAGTGGCAAAGCTAGATCTGAAGACAGGAAGGCTGGATCCAGAAACTGTACATCTAACTAGACTGCCTCTCAGAAAATTAGACTATCTCAGAGCTGGAAATTCAAATGGTTTCAAAATTCTCAAATGTTGCTCTGGGTCAACAGCATCATAAGCACCTAGGGAACTTTAAGAAAAGGTTACTACCCACACGCCCCACTCCTCCCCCTATTACAACACCGGCTGAATCAAAATTCAGGGGGATGAGGGTTTGCTGGGCATGTTTTTTGTCAAAGCTCACTTGAAGATCCCAACACACAACCAAGTAGAGGCAACACCAACCCAGACACCCCCATCTGATGTTAATTCCTTCTACAGTGACCTCACCCCATCTGTGCTCGGATCCCTCCAAGGATGGGGCTCCTCAGCTCCTGAAATTGACTCAATTAGAATTGCTCCCTCAGGGCCGGCCCGTGGCTCACTCGGGAGAGTGCGGTGGGTGCTGATAACACCAAGGCCATGGGTTCGGATCCCTATATAGGGATGGCTATCCCTATATAGGGTTAGCTCACTGGCTAAGTGTGGTGCTGACAATACCAAGCCAAGGGTTGAGATCCCCTTACCGGTCACTTTAAAAAAAAAAAAAAAAAGAAAGAAAGAAAGAAATGCTCCCTCAACTCACACTTAAGCCTGTTTCCCTGAAGCTTTCATCCAGTGGCCCCAATTCTACACCTAGAAACCACACTGAACATAACTGATGCCCACGAGCACCTGCTTCCACATGCCCCACCTGCCACAGCATGCCAGCCCTCCTTCTGGTCTTGCTCAGCCGTCACTTGTCCTCAAGTCCTCTCCTCTTCAGGCTATCTCTAGTTCCTTAAACCATTCCTTCAAGGACAATGTTTTGAATCTTCCCTTCACCAAGCTGGCCATCTCTGAATGAATTCTCTTTTTAAAAGTGAGGAACCCACAAATGAATTCAAGACTCCAGGAGTATAATGCAGATTCTTTTTTGGGGCATCAGTCTCTGCAATTATAAAATGGGAACAATATCCACCCCATCTACTTTACAAGGTTGCTATGAGACTGGCACAGAATAACACAAGTAACAGAGCTTTGCAAAAGCACTAAACATCCCACAGTATGTGGCCAAAATACCTGCCCCTCCCAACTTGTCTAGAACCATTTTGCATACACCAGTAAGGACTGCAATTCAAAGCAAAACAACAAAATCCACTCCTCTGACCAGGAACTCCTCAGCTGGAATTCAAGACATCTGGACCCTATTTCTATAGCTAGCTGATAACAACTATGGATTGGCTTTATGACCATGAACAAAGTGTTCCTTAGGAATGGAAGAGCAAGCTTATCTTCCAAGGGTTCAAGAAGTCTAGGAAACACCCATACATTCAGTCGGGTAGAGCAGCCAAGGGCCAGCGTGTGCAATGCCTTACCAGTCCTTCTGTGACACATTCTGGTTGTAAATGTGTCCACTGATATTTCTATAAGGTGGACAAATGCATTTGCACCGGATATCTTCAGAACTCTGGAAGAAAAAGCACATATACCTGGGTTCAGGTTCTAGCAAGTATGCCAACTCTCAGTTCCCTGTGTCATCAGGTGACATACGTATGCTCTTGAGCTTTCTCCAATCCCCAGTTCAGCAAGGACTGTTTCTGTAGGAAGGATGCTACATCACAGGGCCAAGACAGAAACTGTCCAGGTGGCAAATGGGACTCACAGAAAGCTGCCTAGGAGGGAGTGGCAAAGACACAGTCCTTTACCCTGGGTCCCACACTTTCGTGTGCACCTCTGTCCACTAGGCTCGGTGGCTAGCCTCTTTTCCCCCATTCCATCTCCTACTTCCTAGGCTAGCGTTGGGGGAAGGAAAAGGGCAGGGATGAAGAGGAAGAAGTGGATCATTTCTGTGGGAATACTCAAGCAACCCCTTTGAAAGTTCTTCCCCTCTGGAACGGGTAAGAGACAGCACCACCAATATTTTTATTCCACTTAGGAATTCCTTAGAGAGAACGGAAGCAAACCCTCAGACTCAACCTTACTTCAAAGCCTTAGTCATCTTCAGAATCTCAAGTTCCACAGGCCCACTCAAACCCAGCTCCAGGTCATTTACTCCTAAAGAATGGAAGTGATCTCGGGAGTCCCGCAGTTAAGTGGGTCACCCTCAGTCACAGAAACTTTGATTTGTACAGGACTTTACACTTAAAAAACACGTTAACATTATTATGTAATTTGATTCTCCGTAAGTGCAGTAATAGATATAACCACTACTAATTTACCCTGGGGCCAGGAATGTATGGAGAACTTCCCCACACAGACTTCGCTGCGGGAATTCCACCCCCACTGGTCTATCTGATCCAGACTGAACCGGTGCTCCGTGCACCACCCTCTCCCCTCCCTCCACCCTTAGGGAGGCCTGCAGCCTTGCGCCCGAGAGAACATCCCCACAAGCATGGCCCACAGGCGAGTGGGGGGCAGGGCCTGAGCAGCGGCTACCTCTGGGGGAGCCCTGTGGGCAGGACGGCCGTGCACGGGGTGCTGCGGGCTCACCTCCCTCACCTTGTTGGCTTGAGCTGGGGGCACCAGCAAACACCCGACCACGGCCACCAAAGAAAGGAACTTCATGCTTATCAGGCTTGCTGGGCCAGCAAGACCAGACACCTGGAAAAGAGAGTGGAGCTGAAGAAGGGAACGGTGCCACGCTACAGCCGGCAGGCGGGGCCCCTGAATCGTCTTGCCCGGACGTGGGCATGGGCTCCCGGCCGGGCTCCAGGACTCCAGGGCCTCCTAAACCCGGTCGCCCAACGCTGCCTTCCCTCCCCGCCGAGTCTCTGGTTCCCCATTGGCCACCTGGTGGACCCGACAGAGGGGGCCTCCAGCTGCTCCGACAAGGCCCGGCTCCGACTACCGCCTCACGTCCCACCGCCCTCCGCCATCTCCGCCTCCGCCCGCCGCGGGAGCTCCTCCCCGCTCGGGCCCGACGGGAACTTTGGGGGCAGAGTCTCGGAGCCCCGATCCGACAGCAGAGGCCAGTGCCCACCGCGCCCAGGGGTCTTGGGCCGGGCTGGGACCCCCCGGGCTCCCGCGACAGCCCGCACCCCTCCCCCAACGCCGGTCCACGAACCTGCAGGCCCCGCCGCAGCTGCGCCAGGCCCAGCCGGCCCCGCCCCGCCCCGCTTCTATTGGCTGCCGGAGCAGCCTCTCAGCCCAACCTCGCTGTCGCCCAGGCAACAAGTCCCACCCTCGCCTGCGCGGGGAGGTTCCCGCACAAGGGAGAGGGAAGCATTTCTCAAACCCGACCAAATAAGAAGAGGAAACGGCGAGAAGTTGGTAGAGGACCCCCCAAAATGATTACATTGTGTAATGATAAATATGGTAATTATCCTGATTTGACGATCACGTATCGCACACAAGTATTGATATTCAACGCTGTACTCCACAGATAGGTACAATAATTATATTTCAATTCAAAAAAAAAAAAAAAAATTAGAGGCAACGTCAGCCCTGCAAACTAGGAGCGGGGAAAGGGCTTGGCTTTCCGTGGCCCGTAGAGCTCCTCCTGCAGTGCTTCGCCCTTGTATTGTAAAACTCATCTTGTTCCATCTTGCTGTTTTAAGGAGAAAGCACTTTATAAACTATAAGCTGTTAACACCAATAATGATAAAAAGAGGTTGAAGGGCTTTGTTCTCATTCACAATCTGGAAATGTTATTTAGGGATCCACATTTTTACTGCAGAGGACTTTAGCGGCACCACTTCTACATCTACACACACACACACACACACACACACACACGCACACACACACACATACACACACACCCCTGAGGAGGAGAAAACCACGCTTGGCAAGGAGGTGGTGGGCTAGGCCTGTGAAGAGTGTGCAGCAGCCCTCAGCCTAGTCCCCTCCCTGAGCTGCTGGTTCTGACCTGGCAAATTGGGGCAGGGTCTGTGCAAGGCCCGGCTGCTAAAAGGCAGAGATGAACCTCCTGCCACCTATGATGAAAAGAGGAATCGTCTGAGTCCAGGGCAGCAGACCTGGAGCGAGGACACCTGGGCCTTGGTCCCGCCACTAACAGCTGTGGTACCCTGGAGAAGACACCTCCTCATCTCTGGGCCTCAGCTTCCTTAGCTGTAAAGAGGTGGTTGGATTCTAAGATCCCCTTCAGCTTTGATAGTTTGAGATTCCTGGGGGGTGGATGAATAGGGTCCGAATTTGCGGCTGGTGGCTGGGCCCGGGTGGAATGAGGCCCTCCTCAGGCACTGTGGATGGTGGTAGCTGAGTTTGTGTTTGTCTCTCCTACTTGTGTCTCATTCCTCTATGTCCTTACCACCTGGCAGAGTGCCTACGCTTGGTGGGTACTCAGGAAATGTTTGCTAAATGGAATTAGGAAGAATTAAATTAAATCTAGTAGGGGAGGGGGAGACAGGCACTGTGGTGGGATGCAAAGCTCAGGGGCTTCGGAGCTAGAATGACCAGGGCACAAATCCTGGTTCCTCTCTTCCTAGCTGTGTGAATTTGGGTAGTTGGCTTATCCTTTGGGGAGCCTCAGTTTCCACATCCATAAAATGGGGATAATATTACCTATATTTCAGGGTTGCTGTGTGGGTATAATGAGTCTATATATGCAAAGAACCTGGGACAGTATCTGGCACCAAGAGGGAGGCTTTATAAATGGAAATGTCAGTCCATTCTGGATGTCAGAGTGGCTGCCTTGGCGAGAAGACTGGGGCGGAGACAGGATGCTCATGGGGGCAGAAGGGACAGTGCAGGCACTGGAAAAACACACTCCTTCCCCCCATACAGCTTCTACATGGAGGTAGGGACCTTCAGGGGACAAAAGCATAGGATGAGTATGCCACCTTCAGTGGATGACCCTCTGACACCCAGACTGAAGACATCCAATGCTGAGCTCACCATCTTCCCCATCACACAGAAGTGAGGCTCCCCGTTTCCGTGTAACACTGTCATTCTGCATTTCTCATTCCCAGACTGTGATGTCAAATTATCTTTGACACCCCTCTCACCTGTGTCCACATCTAATCTATCTGAGTGTCCTCGAGAGGCAGTCATTGTCACCCTGCCTGTGTCTGGCCTTGGCTAGCACTCTGCTCCTCCCAAAACACTCCCTTCCTCTGTCCTGTTTCCATTCTATCTTCCTCCCATCCTGTTTTCGGTACACTGCTTATGGCTGATAATCCCTGGTAGCACCCTGTCGCATCAAATCCAGACCCCTCCACCTGGCATTCGAGCCCTGGTTGTCATCTCTGCCCCACCCCATCATCTCTGGTTACCCCCCAGCTGTCTTCACATTTGACTTTGCTCACACCAGTCCTCCACGGGATGTCATCACCCCCAGCCCTGCCAGTCCTTGTCCTTCATCTCTTTCAAACCTCTGCCCAAGCACTTCTCTTCCAGAAGCATTTCCCGAGTAGCCCTACCTGACCCAAGGTACCTCGTTCCCACACGTCCCCTGCTGTAGACTGGATACCCCCCACAACCTCACTGAAGCTGAATCCCCACTATAACTTGAGGGCGGCCTTGAAGAGGTGACTGGATTGTAGGACCTTGCTGTAGTGAAAGGATTAATCCTGGTGGTCAGGGGCGTGGTTCCGAGGGCTTTAAAAGGAGAGTGCTTGAGGAGCTATCTCTCTGCTCTCTCTGATCCACCATTTTCTGCCATGTGAGACCCCTGGGTCACTGTTGCCAACACCAAGACCTTTTCCAGATGTGTTCCCTGGACTTTGGACTTCCCAGCCTCAGAGACTGTAAGATCCCCCATGCGTCCTGTTGTATTAGTCCGTTTTGTGTTGCTATAACAGAATACTTGAGACTGGGTAATTTATAAAGGAAAGAGGTTTATTTGGCTCACGATTCTGGGACAGCTGCATGTGGCGTGGGCCTCAGGCTGCTTCTGCTCACGGCGGAAAGCGGCAGGCAGCCAGCGGGTACAAGCAGATCACATGGCGAGAGGAAGCAAGAGAGAGAGAGAGAGAGAGAGAGAGAGAGAGAGAGAGGAGGTGCCAGGGTCTTTTAAACAACCCGCTCTCATGGGAACTAATAAAGTGAGAACTCACTCATTACTCCCCCACCGAGGGAGAGCATTAATCCATTCAAGACGGATCTGCCCCCATGACTCAAACTGCCACACTGTGGATCATATTTCCAGGAGCTCTGGGAGGACAATACATCCAAACTCCATCACCTGTGGTTATGAGCCATGACATTGAGATGAGTCTGAACCTGTTTATTCTGTTCAATTCAACAAACATGAGCCTAGTACCATCCGTGAGCCAAACCCTGTGCTAGGTACTCTGGGAACACAACAGATAACCCACCTGTGGTTCTGCTTTCAAGTAGTGCTAGATGCTGGGGATATGTCAGTAAAGCAGACAAACCCTGTCCCTGCTCTCAGGGAACTTGAAGTTTATTGCAGGAAAACAAAAAATGAACAAGCAATTACAATTCAAAGTGCTAAGAGCTATGCTGGGGGAAGACTGCAGAGGCCCGTGGGAAACCTACAGCAGTGGCTAGGGGAGCCCAGAAATGGTGGAGAGGAGGCTTTGAAGGTAGTGAGGGGCTGCTGTGCTGGGCCAGTGCAGTAGGCAGAATAATGCCACCCCTCCCCCCGCCACACACACATGTCAACGTCCTGATCCCTGGAACCTGTGAATGTGTTATCTTACATAGCAAAAGGTACTTTGCAGGCATAATTAAGGCCCTCGGGTTGGGGAGATCATCTTGGATTATCCAGGTGGGCCCAGTCTAATCAGATGAATCCTTAATAGAACAGACCTTAAAAGAGGAACATTTTCTGGCTGTGGTAGACTGTGGATGCAGGACCAGACAGATGCTGTGTTGCTGGTTTTGAAGATGAAGGAAGGGGCAGGGAAGGTGGGAGCCTTTGGAAGCTAGAAAAGGCAAGGGAATGAATTCTTCCCTAGAGCTTCTAGAAGGAACGCAGCCCTGCAGACACCTTGATTGTAGTTTGGTGACACCTGTGTCAGACTTAGGACCTTAGACTTAGGAGATGTAAGATAATACATTTGTTAGCGCTACTAAACCTGTGGTAATTTGTTATAGAAGCAACAAGAAACAAATACAGCTGGGAAGGGTGGGTGAGATTTGGAACAGGATTCAGGAAGAGGGTGATGGTGAGGAGAAGAGTGGGAGAAGAAGAGCAAAGAGACAGCAGTGGGAAGATGCAGGGACAGGCATGGAAGGAAACGGCCGATGGTTCAGTGGGGCTCAAACCCAGGGCACGCGCATGGGAAGGGAGGATGGAAAGCCAAGCCGAGGCCAGACCTCCGTGATCAGAGCCAGGGAATGAGCCAGAGCCCCTGGAGTGGGGCTCATTGACAGAGAGGGGACCAGGCAACCTCAGAATGTGCTCTCTGCAGCAGGGGAGGACAGAGGAAGCCTTGGGAGCTTTCTACCATTTCCTCTCGGACTACTAGTCTTCATCCCACCCTCTTGTTCCTGCTCCCAAGTTTGGAGCTCTCGGACTGAGTCTAAAACCCATACCCTGACTCTTCTCTCTCACACCTGCTTTTACTCAATACTCCTAACATCAGTTTGACCTTATAAGGCCAGGTCTTGGCATCTGTGCCAGAACTGAGGGCTTGAGGTTCTCACTCCCTGTCCTCACTCCTGGTGATCCTGGATAGGGACTGGACAGGTGTCATCACCTCCAAACAATGCCTACTCTCCCTAGCATCAACGATATGCCCCTGCTTTTCTTCTAATCCCCAGCAAAGCTTATCTGTCGTATGTCTTGTAGCCTTAAGCTCCTGTGAGATGATTAACTTCCTAATTTTTACATTAGCAACCATATCTTAGCTACATTAAAGGATCATCCAACCTAAACAGATTAAAGTTCAAGTGATAGAATTCAGACACTGTAACAAGGAGGCAATTACCTGGAGTACAGACGAGCCCTTGACCCACCTCTTATAGGAAGTCACTGCTCTACCCACAGATGGCAGGTTGGGTGCCTGGGGATGTCCTTGAAATGGGATGGGCACCATCCTTTGATACCCTGAGTATGTCTTCTCTCTGTGGCCAGCAGGATTTCTCAGGCATCAGGGAATGGGAGCACTGAGCTAGGGCAAAGGGTGCCCTGGTGCACAGCAGCAATCCCAGCTTAGCATTGGCAGCCACACGCTTCGTGGCCAGGGCCCCCAGACTCACCTTTCCACAGACACGTTGCTCTCCCAATGCCAACTAACTGAAGCACCACTGAACCAAAGAACAATTACCCTTTCATTGACCAAAACTTTGAATAAAAGCATTATGCTATCTAAAGTTTAATGTATGACATAAACTCTCCCCGGTCTTCTGTACACCCACGCACATATGTAATAACACAGACATTTAAGTTTAAATACTGCACCCACTTTATGCCAGGCATTCTACCAGCAATTGCTCATCAGGCACCATGATGTACATGGTCCTGGGTACTCAGAGTTCCCTCTCCCTCTATTGTATTTTCTTGGCTTGGCTCCTACCACTGCTCATGCCCTTTTGGGTATAGACTTCATGGTGCTGCATAAGTGAAGGATAACAGTTCACTTTTTAGTTTCAATTTTCTTAACCATGTCAAATATCTTGGGGTTTGTTTTTCAGCTCACAGTAGTGAGTAGTGGACAGGGTGAGATTATGGCAAGTCCCTGGGACTAGAAGTCACATGCTCTGGGTTCTAGCTTGAATTCACTCCTGTCAGAGTGCGAGCCCATTGGGGCCTCAGTTTCCCCCTGAAGAGATTTGTTGAGAATAGCAGTTTTTAAACTTTTCGGTCTCATGTGCTTTTGCTCTCTTAAAAGCTATTGAGGACCCCCAGAGAGCTTTTGTTTATGCGGCTCCTATCTATCAAGACTTGTAGTATTAAGATTAAAACAGAAATTTAAAAATATTTGTTTTAAAATAATAATAATGAACCCATTGCATGCATAAACATCTTTTGATGAAAAAACCCTCTATTTTCCAAAAGAAAAATATTTAGAGAGAAGAGTGGCATTTATTTACTTTTTTTTTTTTTTTTTGTAAGTCCCCTTAATGTCTGATTGAAAAGAAGACAGCTGGATTCTCACATCTGCTTCTGCATTCAATCGATTGCATGTCATCTAACCTTTGGAAAACTCCAGTGCACACTTATATGAGAATGAGGGTGAAAGGGCAAATAACATCTTAGTATTGCCAGGAAAATAGTTTGAACTCATAATTTCCATGAAAGAGTTTTGGGGACTCACAAGGATCTTCAGACCATACTTAGAAAACTGTGGGTTTAGGGCCAGTCCCGTGGCTCACTCGGGAGAGTGCAGTGCTGGGAGCGCCGAGGCCGCGGTTTCGGATCCTATATAGGGATGGCCGTTGCGCTCACTGGCTGAGCGCGGTGCGGGCGACACCAAGCCAAGGGTTGAGATCCCCTTACCGGTCACACACACAAAAAAAAAAAAAAAGAAAAAGAAAAAGAAAACTGTAGGTTTAGAAGACCCTAAGATTTCTACCAGATCTGATATTCTGTGGTCTTTCTGAGAATACTCTATGGTAGTATTTTTCAAAATACACTTCAGGGAATATACTCCCTGGAATAGTATGATGGGATGTTACTGTATGTGGGATGCATACTGTATGTGGGGAAAATGTGGTTTCTATGAATAAGTTAGTTTGGGAAGCCTGTGTTTAAAGTACATCAAATAGGCATATTTTACTGCAGAACTTTTTATTTTTCTTTATTATTTTTAAAAAATTTATCAATATACAATGTAGTTGATTTTTGTGTTGCAGGACTTTTTAGATGCTTCAGTGTGATAATACATATTGTGAATCCCTTAAAATACATTATTGTGTGTAGTGTTTCCCCGTAGTTTTGACCACAAACTCTTTTTTGAAGAGCATATTTCAAGGCTAGTGTACCAAAGAACATACTTTGGGCAATGCTGCTCTGGTGACTCCTACATCCTTTTCCTAAGTATTAACAGATCAGATTCTATCATTTGGAATCAGTTTTTCTCTAAATAAAATTCTGCATACAGACTTTTTAGTTCTTTTAATGCAGAGACTCTATGATAGCCATTTCTAGGGCTAAGAGATACTGCCAAAATTTTGTCTTCCGGATAAGTTACATTTTGCTGAAAATTAAACAGAAAGAATATTAGTAATTATCAATAGTTTTGCAGATATATATTTGTTGAATAAATGAATAATAATTACCATGTACTGAGCACCTACCACATGCCAGCAACCTTTTACAAATTACAATAATTAAGAGTGTGAGGTACTGGATGTGAAATGATATAGGCCCTCTGGAAAACAGTTTGGCAGTTTCTTTTTTTTTTTTTTGTCTTTTTCCGTGTCCGGCAATGGATCGCAACCCTCAGTGTTGCCCCCGTACTGGACCGGGACCAGCAACGGCTCGGTGTTGCCCCTGCGCCTCACTCAGCCAGTGAGCGGGAACCGGTCTGTATGTGGGATCCGAACCCTCAGCGGGAGCGCCGCCGAGCTTCCCAAGCGGCGCACTTATCCAGTGCACCACCGGGCCGGCCCCCTTGGCAGTTTCTTTAAAAACTAAACCTGAGGGCCGGCCAGTGGCTCACTCGGGAGAGTGCAGTGCTGACAACACCAAGGCCACAAGTTCGGATCCCTATATAGGGATGGCCGGTTAGCTCACTGGTTGAGCGTGGTGCTGACAACACCAAGTCAAGGGTTAGGATCCCCTTACCGGTCATCTTTAAAAAAAATAATAAATAAATAAATAAATAATAAACCTGGAACTACCATGCAATTCAGGCAATTGCACTCCTGGGCATTTAGTCTAGAAAAATGAGGACATGTTTGCACAAAAACCCATACCTGAATGTTTGTAGCAGCTTTATTCAAAATAGCCAAAACCTGGAAACAACCCAGGTATCCTTTAATGGATGAGTGATTAAACAAACTTCAGTACATTCATACCATGGAATATTACTCAGCAATAAAAAGAAAAAAGCTGTTGATACATACAACAGCTTGATGAATCTCCAGAAAATTAGGTTGACTAAAAAAGCCAGCCCCGGGCCGGCCCGGTGGCGCACTGCTATAGTGCGCCGCTTGTGAGCATGGTGGCGCTCCCGCCGAGGGTTCGGATCCCACATACAGACCGGTTCCCGCTCGTGCGGGGGCGACACTGAGGGTTGCAATCCGTTGCCGGACACGGAAAAAGACAAAAAAAAAGTGCGGGGGCGACACTGAGGGTTGCAATCCGTTGCCGGACACGGAAAAAGACAAAAAAAAAGTGCGGGGGCGACACTGAGGGTTGCAATCCGTTGCCGGACACGGAAAAAGACAAAAAAAAAGTGCGGGGGCGACACTGAGGGTTGCAATCCGTTGCCGGACACGGAAAAAGACAAAAAAAAAGTGCGGGGGCGACACTGAGGGTTGCAATCCGTTGCCGGACACGGAAAAAGACAAAAAAAAAGTGCGGGGGCGACACTGAGGGTTGCAATCCGTTGCCGGACACGGAAAAAGACAAAAAAAGGAAAAAAAAAAAAAAAAAAGCCAGCCCCAACATGTTGGATACTGTATGACTTTATTTATATAACATTCTTGAAATTGCAAAATTATAGAAATGTAGAATGCATTAGTGGTTGCCAGGTATCAAGGAGGGGGTTGGGGGTGGGAGGATATGGCTTTAAAAGGACAACATAAGGGATCCTTGTAGTGATGGAAATATTCTGTATCTCGACTGTATCAATGTTAATATCCTGGTTTTAATATTGTACTATCATTTTGTAAGATGTTATAGGTAATCTTTGTTTATTATTTCTTCTAACCAATGTAAATCTGCAATTATCTCAAAATTAAAAGTTTAATTTTGGGGACCGGCCTGTGGCTCACTCGGGAGAGTGCGGTGCTGATAACACCAAGGCCGCGGGTTCGGATCCCATATAGGGATGGCCGGTTCGCTCACTGGGTGAGCGTGGTGCTGACAACACCAAGTCAAGGGTTAAGATCCCCTTACCGGTCATCTTTAAAAAAAAAAAAAAAAAAGTTTAATTTTTTACAAGCCTGCCTGAATTAGTCAAGATGCTAACTTGAGATCTAATTCAAATTTGCTTCAATTATTAGGCTGAACCATATAAAATTGCCAATACTGGGCTGTTTTGACTTACAAAAATGATCATATCATGTGGTTTAAACTACTACAATGGGAACGTATTAGCTCACACAACTGAGAAATTCGTGTGTAGACCAGCTTCAGGCCCAGTTGGATCCAACAGCTCGAATGGTGTCCTCAGGGCTGTCACTTTCTCCGTCTCTTGGCTCTGCTTTCCTCTGTGAACTGGCTTTATTCTCAGACGGGATCATTTCACACAGATGGAAAAGTGCTGCTGATGACCTCGGCCCTACACTGCTGTAGCTTGTGGACACCAAAGACAAAGTGTCCCTCTCTGTCATAGCGTTCACGTGGCCTATCTCAGAGAATACTGTACTTGGCATTGCTTTGGGTCACAGGTTGATCCATTAGCTCATTTTTATGGCCAGGCTGGTGAATAACTGTGATTGGCCAGCCTCCTTAGGCAGGGTGAGACTTCATGATTAACTCCTGGTTAGTATCAGGAAGGATTCTTAACCAGGTTATTTAAAGAAGGAAGGAGTTTCCTGGAGAGACTTTGTGTGTGTGTGTGTGTGTGTGTGACTGGTAAGGGGATCGCAACCCTTGGCTTGGTGTCATCTGCACCACACTCAGCCAGTGAGCGCACCGGTCATCCCTATATAGGATCTGAACCCGCGGCGGGAGCGTCACTGTGCTCCCAGCGCCGCACTCTCCCGAGTGCGCCACGGGGTCAGCCCCTGGAGAGACTTTTTGCTGTCACTGAGGGTGATCACACTTCTCTTGGATAGCCACTTGCTGAAGCCTTTTCAGAGGGAATGTAAGTATCAGATAAAAACTTCCATGAATGATTCTAAGTTCCTTCTTAATTCTGAGATTCTGTTAGTCTGGTTGTGTGACCTTGGACAAGTCACTTAACGTCTTGGAACCTCAATTCTTTACCTATAAAATAAGGGGTGGACTAAGGATTTTTTAACATTGAACACGATTCATCGTGAATTGCTTCCCAGAGGAGCTAGGTGGTGCTATGTGCATTCCCAGTCATCAGCTGTGACTCCCGCATTAGGATGCTTAGATTGTAGGCAACAGAAACTGACTGATTAACTTAAGGGGAAAAAAAAGTTTGTTTGAGATAAGTGGGAAATTCATATACTCTAAGAGATGGCTGAAGAACAAGGCATGAAGAGGACAGAAACTACAGCATCCTCTCATGGCATGTCACAGAGGTGAACTAGCCATGATCAGTTTCCCACTTATTCTTAGGTCTATATTCAGTATTCAAAGTCCAGAAGAAATAGGGCCGGCCTGTGGCTCACTCAGGAGAGTGCGGTGCTGAGAACACCAAGGCCCTGCGTTCAGATCCTTATATAGGGATGGCTGGTTCGCTTACTTGGGAGAGCATGGTGCTGACGACACCAAGTCAAGGGTTAAGATCCCCTTACCGGTCATCTTTAAAAAAAAAAAAAAGATGACCGGTAATGGGCCGGCCCGGTGGCGCACTGGATAGTGCGCCGCTTGGGAAGCGCGGCGGCGCTCCCATCCGAGGGTTCGGATCCCACATACAGACCGGCTCCCGCTCACTGGCTGAGCGCGGCGCGGGAGCAACGCCGAGGCTTCCGATCCCGTCGCCACTCCCCGGTCCGGTACAGGGGCAACACTGAGGGTTGCGATCCGTTGCCGGACACGGAAAAAAGACAAAAGACAAAAAAAAAAAAAAAGATGACCGGTAATGGGCCGGCCCGGTGGCGCACTGGATAGTGCGCCGCTTGGGAAGCGCGGCGGCGCTCCCATCCGAGGGTTCGGATCCCACATACAGACCGGCTCCCGCTCACTGGCTGAGCGCGGCGCGGGAGCAACGCCGAGGCTTCCGATCCCGTCGCCACTCCCCGGTCCGGTACAGGGGCAACACTGAGGGTTGCGATCCGTTGCCGGACACGGAAAAAAGACAAAAGACAAAAAAAAAAAAAAATCCAGAAGAGAGAGTCAGTCCCTTGGACCTAACTTGGTCTCAAGCCTGCCCCTTGGCAGGAAAGGTTGGGACTCTTTGATTGTCAGCCCAAGGTCATGCCCTGATATGGTTTGGATGCAGTTTGTCCTTGCCAAAACTCAAGCTGAACTTAAATTGCCAGTGGAGCAGTGTTGGGAGGTGGGTCTTAGGGGAGGTGTTTGGGTTATGGGGGTGGACACCTCACGAATAGATTAATGTCATCTCTGGGAGTAAGTGTGTTCTCCAGAGGGGTTGTTATAAAGCCAGCTTCCTCCAGGCATTTGCCCTCTTTGCACTTACCTGGTTCCCCTTTGGTGCTCTGCCATGTTATGAAAGCCCTGGCCAGAAGCCAGTGCTATGACCTTGAACTTCCCAGCCTGCAGAACCGTAACCTAAATAAACCTTTTTTCTTTATAAATTTCCCAGACTCAAGTATTCTGTTATAGCAACACAAGGCAGACTAAGACATCCCCCAGGATGAAATCAGAAGCTATTACTTGCAGGAGGAACAAACCACAAGTGTCCCCTAAATCTCCACCCTTTTCTCTCCCACTCAGGATAGCACCTCAGAGCTAGAGAATGGTGAGTAGCATTATGATAGAAATAATCTTCAATCTATTCTAATTTATCTTTAAAAATGAAAAATGCGCCCATCTGGTTGCTTAAATTTTTACCAGTAGCAGCACATGTGACATGTCATAACTGTGTGGTGAAACACTGACAAGTCTGCGAACACGCCTTCCCTTTGAGACAGACAAGCTGGTGGACAAACAGCTATCAGATGCCTACAATGTGTGAAGCCCTGTGCTAGACACCCAGACTCATTAAGCCAGTGTAAAAATGGAAAGGTTAAATATTTGCCCCTTGTAGATGCAAAGGGCAAGTTTACTGCATCGGGGCTAAATAGGGTGGGGCTGGTGGAGGAGGGATTCCTTTCAGGCCAGGGCCTCCCAGACTAAATGTGGCCCACCCTAGCCCCACCCACAAGTGACCTTACAGTCTAGCCGTCCAATCCCTGTCACCCCACCCCAGAAGGCTCTGCCCCCAGTCTGGATGGCACCCCCAGAATAAGGACATTTCTGTCCCTGGCCAGCAGCTGTCACCTGAGAAAGATCGAGATTCTCCCACCAGGCGACAAGGCTTGTTGTACCCGAGACAGGCACAGCTCAGGTTTCCTCCCTGTGATAATTAACCCAGGGGAAAATGTGACAACTGTCCCGTGGCATCCACTCTTCAGCCAGCCACCCACTTGCTCCAGCCTTTCCCAGAAAGGGGCTGAGCCTGGAAGGATTTCTGGGGGGGCCACCTGGTGGGGTATGTCTCTTCTCTTTCCTGGGGTTAGGTGTGGGAGGGCTTGAGATGGATCAGGTGGGGGACATCCGGGGCCGCAACCCCTGGCGCCCCTGCCCTCAGAAATCGAGCTGGGTCCCACAGCAGGGGTGCGCTGGCCACTGGGCTCCAGGTGTCAGCTGCAATTTACTGCGGCCTGAGGTCACCTCCACGTGTCCAGGGGTGGGGCGGCAGGCTCAGTCTTGCTGATCTCAGTACACATAGCTGCACGGAGACACTAATCCGCTGTTTTTACACATAATCACTTCACACGAGAGAGATTATGTACCTCACATTGCGCTCATAGCAGGAGGGATCTGTTGGTTTTAGAGGCTTTCAGTTCACGTTCTCAGGGGCGGTGTGGAACAGCAACCAGAGGCTTCATCCATCTCACAGCCTTTCAGTTCTAATCTACCAGCTGCCACTAGCCCTAGATCCTGACATCTCTCTGAACCTCAGTTTTCTCACCTGTTCAATGGGTTAAAGCAATTCCTATGCATCTCACTGCCTTTTAAGGATACAAGAGAGACTCCAAAGAGTGGAAAGTTGAAACCTGTCAGAAGTGGGAGGGCTTCTTTTTATGACCTCACATCCCTCTCTGGCATGCATGTTTACTCATTAAGGAATGCTAATTTAATTTTATTTTTTAATGTTTATTATCTACTTGAAGGAAACCAATCTAACTGCTTGGCCAAATGGGTAGGAAGTAGGAAGTAGAGGGGGATGACCAGGTGGGAGAGTGCCGTCTATTTGCAGAGATCCTCTCAGGGAATGAAGGAATGGGACTAAGGCCTGGAGGGTGACTTTGGTAAAGATTCCTGTGATCAGAGCCATTGTTAAGTCTGCTGATTAGAACAGGAGGCCGGTAATCATTTTGAGCCAGATCCCTCATTTAACAGACAAGGAAACTGAGGCCCACACCAGGGGAAGTGACTTGCCCAAGGGCATGCAGCTGTTGGCTAGAGTCAGTTCTGGGATTTCTCTGAGGGCTGTTGAAACCAGCTTCCCTGATCTGAGCCTCAGTCTTGCTTCCCCGTGCTCCAGCCCGTGTGAAACCGGGTTTCAGGATATGGGCCTCTCATCCGGAGAGTTGATGAGGTTGCCTGCTTCCAAAGCATTTGAACTTTTCTGGTAAAGCCATTCTCTGATGCCATGTGTCTCAGACTGGGGGAGGCAGGAGGTTTCAGGGGTTAAAGAGTATTCACTGGTGTGGGATTTAGCAGAGGTGAGATCTTCATGGGCACTGTGTACTTGATCGGTTTACAGCTTGCTGTTAATAGAGGCCATTAATCTCAGCCAACTGCAGCTGGCTCAGCCCGGGACAGGGATGGCCCACGACCTCTGGGAGGGGGGGCAGGCAGGAGTACCCAGGGAAGAGCCTCCTACACTTAACTCAGGGGGCTGAAAATCAGTCCCAGGAAGGAGGCAGTAGCATAAGTGCTCCCAGCATGATGACGCTGACACATAGAATTGATGTCTTTCTCTCTAGCCGAGTTCCCCCAAATGTGCCAACCTGAGTAAAATGCCTAACACAGTGCCTGGCACACATTAGGTGCTTAATGAGTACTTTAAAATAGAGTCTGAAATTTTGGGAGGCTTGTCCCCAAACATCAGCAGAGATGGAGAGAGAGGTTTTGGCAATTTCACCTGACAGCTGGATGGCAGAAACCTAATGTGATTAGTACCCCAAGGCAGTAGAAGCTACCACGGGGCAGCTCAGGAGCAGACTTTTTCCTGCAAGCGGGCAGTGGGGTCGGGGCAACAACCAGGTCAGTGGGCTCAAGAGGTTAGCTTCATGCCTAAGAGCTTGCTTCTCTTTCTATGGCCTCTGATGGCGCCCACGCTGCTCTGAGTCTTCAACATCCTAACTAGAGACTCTGGATCTCCTTGGATCCAGAGTTTCCAACAGAGTCCTAGATAGCTCAGGGTTAAGGAGGTAGGAAGGCCAGCTGCCCTGTCTCAGAACATTCTACCACGTTAGATTGTGCCCTACAGCCAAACACTGAGCCATCAGGACCCACGGTCTCAATCAGTGGAAGTATCTGTTGTCTTTTCCGAACTACTCATTTTAATGCTTGAACCTGGAGCGAGAGCAAGTGAATATAAGTTAGTAGGAAGGATTTAATAACTTGGATGAGTTTAGCGGCTATCACGAATGTGGAAGTTACCATCTCCCAGCCACTCTTTTACATATTGTTCAGATATTATCTCATTTAGAATCCCCAACAATTCTTTGAAGCAAATACTATTTTATCCCCATTTTACAAGTATGGAAATAGAGGTGTAGAGAGGTAACTTATTTGATCGAAGTCATTGCTGTGGATTGAATGTCCTCCCAAACTCATGAGAGCTTAAACTGTGTCCCCCAAAGTTCCAGGTCCTGGAAACGGCCCCCACTGTGACAGTTTTGAGTGGGTGGGAAATCCTATTACAGTAATTGAAAGATGGGGCCTTGAAGAGATGATTAAGTTGGTGGTTTAATGGTGGTCGGGGGCATGGTTTGGAGAGCCTTTTTTTTAAAGATGACCGGTAAGGGGCTCTTAACCCTTGACTTGGTGTTGTCAGCACCACACTCACCCAGTGAACAAACCGGCCATCCCTATATAGGATCTGAACCCATGGCCTTGGTGTTATCAGCACCACCACGGGCTGGCCCTGGAGAACTTTAAAAGGAGAGAACATGAGGAGGTAGCTCTCTCTCGGCTCTGCCATTTCTGCCATGTGCATTGCTGTAAAGCCACCACCAAAGAAAACCTTCACCAGATGTGTTCCCCAGACTGTGGATTTCCCAGCCTCTGAAACTGTAAGCAATACATTTCATTTTCTTACAAATTACCCAGTTCCGTGTATTTTGTTATAAGCAATAGAAATGGACTCATAGAGTCATAGAGTGAGGACGCGGCAACGCTGGGATCCATGCCCCGGCCATCTGGCTCCAGAGTCCATGCTCGGAGCCATCCAGAGAGGACAGGCCTAGGAAGAACTTTCTGACAGCATGGTCATCGGCACCGGACTCCATCCAACCGAAAGCTCTCCCCACCTCCAGCCAGGCGTGTGCGGTGCTCCCTGGAGACGGGTGATCACAATGACCTCTGGAGGCCTGTGTGGATGAGCAGTCCTCCAGTCCCCTGGAGAATTCCTCCCTCTTGGGTTTTGTTTTTGCACCACGCAACAGGCTGGGCTGGCCCCTTGATCGAGTTCAGCTGTCACTGTGGGACCAGGAGAGGAGTGTGCAAACCCTGTAGGATTAGGGGTGCTGATGAGACAGCCATCAGAAAACAACATCGCTTGACAGGGCCTCTCTATTTCCCAAGTCACAAGGGCCGAGCATGGAGCCCTCCTGCTGCGCCTCCACAGCCCTGGCCTCCCTGTGACCCAGCCCTTCTAGTTTCCCTCTGACCCTTGCCTCACAGCTGCCATGTTTTCATAATCCTTTGTCAGACCTTCAAAGTTATCCCTCCATCATCCAGTGTCAGCTCCTGGGGGACCAGGAGGTGAAGAAATCCATTTCCTGCCTCTCTGCAGGACACCCCCTCCTCCACGCCCAACTGAGAGCTCTTCTTAAAAACCTCCATAGAAGGAGATTTTCCGTGTTTCTTTTCAACGTGTCTCAGTGTTGACAATTTACGAGGCCAGGGTATTTGGTGAGATGGAATTTCCGAGGCAGGCTTTTAGGGATTTGTTGGGGCACATACAAAGATTTAAAGTATTCAGTTCATCAAGCCTGGGGGTCTGCAAACTTTTCCTGTAGAGGGCCAGAGAGTGAATTTTTTTATGCAGGCCATGCAAGTTCTGTTGCCGCTACTCATTTCTGCTCTTGTAACACAGAAGCAGCCGTAGAGGATATGTAAATAAGTGAGTACGGCTTTTTCCAAAAAAACTTTATTTATGAAAATAGGCTGTGGACCAGATCTGGCCTGTGGGCCACAGTCTGCTGGCCTGTGACAGGAGGTGGTTTAGGGCTGGGGCCTGGGTGGGCAGTTTCTGTGTGATACCACTGCTGGCTACGGTGCACCCTAGACCTGCACAAGCACGGGCACCTCCCTGACCCACCCCATCAGAGGTCATGAGTGGCCAGAGGCACTGGCTGAGGGTCCAGATTGCCGTTCTGGAATGGGCCTGGGGGTACCGTCTGGAGGGTGAGGAGCCCCACGTGTCTTCTGACCCCAGCGTGCGGTCCTGCTGACCCACGCAGACAGCCTTCTCCCTAGGGGAGGAGCCCCACACAAATCTTATTGACTGGCTAAGACCCTTGTTCCCTGCTGTTGCAGCTGCAGTAGCTCACGACGCCTTTCTGATGCACTTAAATAAGAAGCTCTAAAGCAAAGGCTCGTTAGCTTGTGTGTGGCTGGTGAGGGAGGTGCTTTTGGTCTGGGACCTGATGCTTAGTAGCGTCTGGGAAGTATTTAGTGAGGAGGAGCATCGAAGAATCATCTTAGATGGAAAGGACTTATTGCATTTCCTCTGGGGCACCCTCTCTCTTTTACCCCTAAGCCTCTGCACATGCTCTTCTCTCTGCCTCTTCCTCCATCTTCGTCATTTGGCTAAGTCTGCCTCATCCTGTCGCCTCTTCCAGGAAGCCTCCTCAGATTGCTCTCTCCCCCATGTCTTGATTAGAGTTGCTACCTGTGCTCTCGGTAAGCCCTGATAGTCCCCTCCCATAGCCTTTATGACACTTCATTGCAATCACTTGTCTCACCTGTATCCTCTGGTAGAAAGTAAGTCAGACTGAAAACTGTGAGTGCAGGGGCCCCAGCACTTGGAAATGTCTGACAACATCTATTAAATGAATGAATGCATCTCATCCATGTAGAACTTCCCCATGTAGAACTACGGTGGGAATGAATGTGTCCATCACATTTTCTATCAACTTCCCAAGAAGCTGAGGGAGCAAAGGTCCTTTCCTATGGTTATAGAACCAACCTTTCCCTTTCTGCTTCTGTTCCAATTAACTGAAGTCTGAACGTACGTACATCACATGTGCCAACAGTTGTCTGAATAGAGTCAGGCATCATGCCTCAGTGGGCCTTCATTTGGGGAAGAAAGTGATAGAAGGAAGTGATAAGATTTTCCGGGACTCCTTCTAGAAGGAAGGTTTCCTGTCTCCCTCTGTGCTTGAGTACCATATTGTTTCTCTTTGACTTAGTTTCCCCTTTATGAATAGGAAGGCACAGTGTTTGCGGGTGTGTGTGTGTGCAGGAGCCCTCACTAGAGTGATGTTTACCTCTGCAGTGGCTTGAGGGGTTTTCTTTGAAAGGGGAGTTTCTGAGCTCATTGTGTTCTTCAGAACAGTCCAATTGTAGATGGGATTTTAGGGTTTTCACACCACTGCAAATTAACTGCAGACTCTTCCAACCCCCACCGGCTGGGGGAACATGGGCCAGGCTTGCAGTCTAGGGGTTCTGGGTCCTTGGACCTAGCAACTGTATCCCAAAAAGCAGGAAGAACCTTCCAGACATCATCATACTGATCTTACCAATTTCCCCAGAAATGGGTGTTGCAGAGTCAGGGAAACTGGGACACAGGCTAAAGAAAATCAGGTCTAAGGAGCCAATGAGAATTTGAACTCAAACCGTAGGCCACCCTCCCCCTCGATGCCCCACTGCTGCTGTATCCTCAGTCCCCTCACTGTGACCATGGGGGGGGAGGGGCTCTGCGGCCCCAAGCTGGTTGGTGACCACTGTGTGGGAGGACAGGACAGGTGGAGAGAGGAAGAGGAGAGATGTGTTTCCAGCCTGTTGTGATGGTTTGCTCTTCCCCACACCCACCTCCCTCACCTCTTTGAAAAACCAGCCCTGATCCCTTTTCACCCTTTTCTCTGGAGCAGCCATAAATGGCCTGAATCACAGCCTGTGGGCAGTGCCAGATCCGTGCCTGGGGAGTCACTGTCTCTTTTGATTTGAGGGTTTTGTGCCTTTGATGGGACAACCTCCGGGGGCAAATGGGATGAGCCTGCCTGGCAGCTCAGCCAGGCCTTGGTTACAAGCAAAGCATGTTTATGGGATATTAAAGGGGGGAAAAGGGGAATTGGTAAAGGGACATGAAAATCAACTACATTGTATATTGATAAATTAAAATAGAAAATAAAAAAATAAAAATAAAATAGCTTCCTGATCTTATTTCAGAGATGCAAAAAGAAAAAAAAAAAAGATGACAAACATGTATATTATTCTCTTTCTATTCCTGGTCCTTTGCCTTTGACCTCTTGCCTCCTGGGTGGCCCTTGGGATGGGGCTTGACTTGCCTAGGTTCCCTTTGATTCTAGAGTGTCCCCAACTCCCTGCCATAGGAAAACTGCCCTCTTTATTCCTGATAGTTCTAGGTTCTGCTCACCTCCTCTCCTCCCCAGAGAGTGACCCTGGAAGAAAAGCTGACAATTAACTAAAAGCTATTAACAGCCTGGGATGCCCATTCATTGCTAGAGCTGAGAAGAGCTAAATCTTCTCCAGCCAGTCAAGGGCAGCCGCCTGTAGGTCATTCAGTAGAGAAGGTCCGGCTCAAGTTCTGAGACTGGCCTTGCTGGGCGAGGAGCCCAACCCCAGCACCTGTGGTCCTGAGCCAGCTGCTCTCTTACCGTCCTGCCCACCCTCTCCATTCCTCACATAGTCATTCGGTCACCATGTGATGTGCTTGGTCTGCTGCGGGTCTCTGCCCTTAAGGATCTCATCTCCTGGCAAAACACCCAGGGCTGAGTAATTCCTGGGCAGAACCCAGGCTGAGGTGCTGTGGGGATAACCAGAGGGAGAAGAAGACATGGTCCTCTCCTCGGGGAGCTCATGGGGACTGTGTATTGAGCGTGTTTGGGGGGCTTGGGGGGGCAAGACACACAGGCCCAATCCTGGGCAGGCTTCTTTGCATGTGTGTGAGTGGCAGCAGATGGAAGGGCAGGTGGGGAGGGGAGGACAGATGGAACTGAGTCAAGAGGAATTAACCAGGAAGGTTTCTGGCAGAGACAGACTTTCAGCAAGCTTTGAAGAATGGTGCTGGACAGAAAGAAAGAGATCCAGATTCAGGACAGATTAAGTGATCTAAAAACAGGGCTTAGAGGCAGCAAACGGGCCTTCCATTGGCATAATGAGAATAAAGTCCTTGTAGGTACAGTCAACCCTCGGTACCCACGGAGGATTGGTTCCAGGACCACTACAGAGACCAAAACTCATGAACGCTCAAGTCCGTTACATAAAATAGTGTAGTATTTCCAGATAACCTATGCACCCCTCCCATATACTTTACATCATCTCTAGATTACTCATAATACCTAATTGTTCTGGGTCAAATGTGTCCCCCAAAAGTTTATGTATTGGAAACTTGATCCCCTGGTAACAGTGTTAAGAGGGTGGGAAATCCGATTATGGCATTTGAAAGCCGGGGCCCTTAAGAGGTGATTGGATGGCAGGGACCGTGCCCTCATGAACGGATTAATCCATCCGTGAAGTAATGGTTTGATGGTTTAACAGGTGGTCGTGGGCATGGTTCCGATGGCTTTGTAAGGAGAGTGAGTGAGCAGGTTGGCTCTCTAGCTCTCGCCATGCTCACCATGTGATGCCCTGCATCTCCATGGCACCTTGTACAGAGTTCCCACTCAGAAGAAGGCCCTCACCAGATGCACCCCCTGGACCATGGACTTCCCAGCTTCCAAAACTGTAAGAACTAAATTTCGTTTCTTTATGAATCACCCAGTTTCAAGTATTCTGTTATAAGTGACAGAAGACTGACTAATACACTGATGCGATGTCAATGCTATGTAAACAGTTGTTATACTGTATTGTTGCATTATTATCATTTATTGTTTTTTTAATTTTTTTCCCAAATATTTTCGATCCGCGGTTGGTTGAATCCGCGGATTTGAAACCCGGGAATACAAAGGGCCAACTGCATATCGGGCTAGAATAAAAATCCAGCATCACTAGAATTTTTTCTCTCTAGATCAGACGGAGGAGAAGAATAATGAGGCAAGAAAGGCTTCACATCCCGGGGCAGGACTTGAGATCTCAAGGCTAAATTGCCTGCTACGCAGATGTGTGTGTGTGTACACTCGTGCATGGTAGACAACCAGATGTGTCAGGTTTTCTGTGGGTGCCGCAGTGGAAGAGGCACGGAAGGTGAGCTGTGTGTGAGGGTGAGCTGCGGCCATGGCTGTGACAGCTGTGAGCACACGTGAGACCCTGCTGAGGACGGAGATCATGAGTAAAAGCTGGTGCATGGTGCAGAAAGGGGTCAGAAGGGGTGCAGCCCTGCGTGTTTGGGGCCCCCTGTCTTCTTCCTTCTCCTTCAGACCCCAGCCATGGTCCTGTCTCTGGGTCTCCCTGCAGCACAGTCACACCTGCCACGCACCTCCACGTGCACCATCCCCCTCTTTCATCCCTGCTCTCACACTCACGCCTTCCACCCCCAGCATCTCCACCCACCACATCCGTTTCTACCCTGTCCCAGAGCCACCAGGCTACAACAGCAGCAGGAAGCCAGGTGTGGACCTTTGGCCACTGCTGCCTGGGGAAGAGCACAATCCAGGTCCATGGCTGCAGGGTTCCTGATGTAAAGTCCATGCCCACCTCCCCGCCGTGCCAGTGAACACACGTCGCTGGTGGGCTGACCTCAGAGGAGCACCTCTGCCAGCATTAGCCTTGGGGTCACCATGCGGAGAAGCCCCGCTGCCGTTTCTCTCTGCTTTTGTCCCAGCCTCCACCTTCACTGCGACTCGCCTCTGCTCACTTCTCCCTCTCTTTGGCCCTGGTCCTTCTCCTCTCCACATCTCCTACCCTCTGTCTCCACCACCACTTTCCCACCACTCCCCAGGTCTCCTTTGTCATGGCGGCGAGTCAGTTCCAGCTGATCTGCCTTGTGCTGTGGAGTCAGAGCCCTGCGGGGGAGGAGCAGAGAGGGTGGGCAGGACGCTGTGAGCTCAGGGGGCACAACAGACACAGCTTGTCGAGAAGACGCTCGGGTTTCATTCATTCCTTTGTCAGATACTGTTGAATGGCCTCAATGCAGGAAATTCATCAGTGACTAAAATACGCGTATGTTCTTTGCCCCATAGAGCTTTCAGTCTAGTGGAATAGAGAAATACTTAAAACATAATTACTCAATTACAGAATGATGAACCGTGACAAGTCAGCAAATCCTGCGGACTCCCTGCAGGTACATCCAGAATCTGACCTGTCCGTCGTCTCCGCTGCCACACTGTGCTTCGTGCTCTCTCACCTCCGTGACTGCGGGGGCTTGTGTGTCTGGCCTCCCTCCTTCCACCCTTCTTCCCCTTCAGCCTGGTTTCTACCCAGCAGCCAGAGTGGGCCTTTAAAAACATAAGTCAGAGCTTGTCATCCCTCTGCTCACAACATTGCAATGGCTT
>NW_007728353.1:287843-290854 GCF_000696425.1 Galeopterus variegatus
TCAGAGCCCTGCTGGGGAGGAGCAGAGAGGGTGGGCAGGACGCTGTCAGCTCAGGGGGCACAACAGACGCAGCTTGTCGAGAAGATGCTCAGGTTTCATTCATTCCTTTGTCAGATACTGTTGAATGGCCTCAATGCAGGAAATTCATCAGTGACTAAAATACGCGTATGTTCTTTGCCCCATAGAGCTTTCAGTCTAGTGGAATAGAGAAATACTTAAAACATAATTACTCAATTACAGAATGATGAACCGTGACAAGTCAGCAAATCCTGTGGACTCCCTGCAGGTACATCCAGAATCTGACCTGTCCGTCGTCTCCACTGCCACACTGTGCTTCGTGCTCTCTCACCTCCGTGACTGCGGGGGCTTGTGTGTCTGGCCTCCCTCCTTCCACCCTTCTTCCCCTTCAGCCTGGTTTCTACCCAGCAGCCAGAGTGGGCCTTTAAAAACATAAGTCAGAGCTTGTCATCCCTCTGCTCACAACATTGCAATGGCTTCCCATCTTATTCAGAGTGAAAGCCAATGTCACTACCATGACTTTATGACCCTATGTGATTGCTGTCCCCTTTCCTCTATGGTTAAATCTCCTCCCACTCCCCCTCTGCTCCAATCACTCCTGGCTCTCGGACTCCAGGTAGCAAAAGCAGAATTTAAACCGGGGTCTGTCTGATGCAAAAGCCCATGCCCCTTCCACTAATAATAGTATCATCCCTTTTTACAAATGAGGAAATAGATGTTCGATGAGTTTAAGACTAGGCTGTAGTCACGTGACCTGTCAGAGCCAAGATTTGAGCTCAGCTCCACATAATTGTAGATCCTGAGATGGATTCCCTACCACTTCCTCTAGAGGATCATAAATGTCCACCAGTGTAGATCAGGAAACAATATTATCAGCAGTTCAAGTCACGTCCACCACACCGAACTCCCCACCATTTTTATTTCTTTCTTTCTTTTTTTTTTTTTAAAGATGACCGGTAAGGGGATCTCAACCCTTGACTTGGTGTTGTCAGCACCACGCTCAGCCAGTGAGCGAACCGGCCATCCCTATATGGGATCCGAACCCGTGGCCTTGGTGTTATCAGCACCGCACTCTCCCAAGTGAGCCACGGGCCGGCCCCTCACCATTTTCATTTCTACTTAGCTGTGGTCTTGGTCCTTGTTAGCCAAAGGTTGGTTTAGACGGACCTCAGAAAGTGAGCCAGGAAATGAAAAGTTCTCTCTCTTTAAATTCTCACGCTACCCAGAATGTTAGGGCAGTTTTCTCCTCACCATAATTTTTTATTTTATTTTTTATTTTTTTGTCTTTTTCGTGACTGGTAAGGGGATCGCAAACCTTGGTGTGGTGTCACCCGCACCGTGCTCAGCCAGTGAGTGCACCGGTCATCCCTATATAGGATCCGAACCTGTGGCGGGAGTGTCGCTGCGCTCCCAGCGCCACACTCTCCCGAGTGCGCCACTCCTTTAAATCCTCACGCTACCCAGAATGTTAGGGCAGTTTTGTCCTCACCATAATTTTTAAAAAATAAAGCTGAGGGTGGCACCCAGGAGACCTGCTCCCAGCCTCCCACAGAGAAGCCTCTCAGAGCCAGGTTCAGGAGGTGCCAGTGACAGCCTTTGTATCATCAGTGGAACCACCACGGGGGACAGAGGAAAGCCCGTCAGACAAGGTAGCCCCGGGGGACACCAGGAGGCTCAAGGCACTATTTCCCACTCATGTGAGTCAGAACGCACCCATGCAGCGGGGAGAAAAGAGGAAGGGGGTCCCAGAGAACTTTCTCCACCATAGACGTGAACTCTAGGATGGACACGAGGCTGGACCAAGAATAGGCCTCAGGTCCTGAGGTTGTCAGTTGCATGAAGCCACCACGCTGGTGCACTGATCGAGTTCCTCCAGGGGCACAAATCAGTCATCAGGCTGCAAAGCCCTTTTCCGCTCTGGGCATTAATGAGATCCAGCCGGCTCCGTCAATCTCCCAGGAACAAGCATCTAATGACCTAGGCTGACAGGTGGCATCCTGGGATGTGGTCTTAGCCTGGGGACTGCCTGGGGCATTTTCCAGAGTTAACTGCAGGGAGGGTGGGAGGCATGGGAGTTTTAGGAAAAGGGAAACAGGGGCATAAAGGGGAGGAGCAACTCTGGGTGCCTGAAGTTGAAGTCGCTTGTGGATGCCGGCTGAGCATTTGGATGGAGCAGAACCTAGGATGTCACCAAGCTGAACAAGCCAAAGGGTTTGTCACCTTTCCTCGTGACTGCTACTAACAGATCCCTCTGGTGGAATTCTCTCTCTCTCTCTCTCTCTCCGTTTTTTAGGATTCTCTCTCTCTGCCCCTTTCTCCCCCTCCTTCCTCCATCTTCTGCATCCTTCCATCTGTCCATCCCTCCCTTCCTTTTTTTTTTTCTTCTTCTGGCTTTTCTGGTTCTCTAGGAGAAAGTTCTGTAGGGAGAGCCGAGCAGGTTGCAGTCAAGCAGAGCTGGTTCTCTTTTGTTTTATAAATGGAGAAGTCTGAGTCTTCAAAGGCAAAGAGACTTGTCTGCCTGGCTCCATTCCCAGCTCTGCCACTGCCTCAGTCAGGGCTCACTCTGTTACCCACACTCACGTCACCTCTAAGGTCTCAGGTTCCCAATCTGCAAAACAGGTACAGAAATCCCACCTCACAGGGTGGCTGAGGGATTAAAGGTGCCCATACATGTAAGAGCCCAGAGTGCCACCTGGCACTAAGTCAGGACACTAAGGTACTGTCCCAGCAAAACTCCACCTGACCTCTCTGTCATTTGCTGGACTGTGACAGCAGCACAAACCTTCTGGAATATTGGGTGTAAGTTTTGGAAAAGCGACCCCAAATTTGTTTGGAGCCATGTTTGAGAAAATAAATAAGTGGGTACCAATCATAGTGAAAAGATCGGGGGGCGGGTGGTAAAAGAAAAGACATGGATTTAGAACAAAGAGACTGCACAGGGCAGGCGTTCTCACCCTGTATAGAGCCAAAGCATCATCAAATGCACCCAAAAT
>NW_007728353.1:291691-295901 GCF_000696425.1 Galeopterus variegatus
CTGATTGGGTCGTTGAACCCCCAGTTGCTCTTTCTGAACCAAAATCAGTAAAGAGAAGTTGGTTTGACTGTCTACGTGGCTCCCTTTGTGTTTTCAATTCTTAACCGATTCTCCATTTCTGTTCGGGAACTGGGAGGGTGGATGGCCTTGGTGAGCCACTGGGTGACTGTATAACTGCTTGGTAATGCAGTAGTTAAGGCAGAGGCAAGGCAAGGTCGCTCTATTAATCCTACATCCTGACCTTCAGCTCTTAGCCCCGAACTCTGCAGCTATGACCAGCCACGTTCCTCACACGTTGGCTTCCAAACTGACGGGGTCATTCCTGGTGATTTCCATTCCCTATCAGAACCTCATTGTTCCCTTTTATTTGAAACATCGCTCTTCCCTGTCTTCCAGTTCTGTGAGCGTGATAAGCATCTTCTTCTGTCTTTACACGTCACAGTTACAGACGAGTCTCCAAATGTCTCCAGACTGTTCTTTCCCCCCCCAGATTACAGCCAGGTGAACTGTCTGTAGATTCTCTCGGCCCCATTCATTCAACAAAGGAATGCCAAGCACTGCTCTCAACTGGGAGAACAAGGTGCAATCCCTGTCTCTCGGGGCTGGCATGTTAAAGTGGGGACAGAGCACATGCCCATCACTGGCGACCTGATAGTGGAGATTGTCTCAACCCTAGGGGAGCTTTCTGATAACCGGGGCTCTGCCTCCACCATCACTCACGGAGAGCAGAGGCTACCCCTTCCCATCAGAGGAGGAGCCTCCTGAGGACAGGGACTGTCTCCTCCCCAGCCCCCAGGGGAGGGTCCTGTCCTGAGGTTTTTTAGGCAGGGACTGACAACTACCTTCCCTCCCCATGGCTGAGTTTCCCAAGGACTTCAGGTGCCCAGAAAGCCCCAGCCAGCTCCTGCCAGCCCTCAGGCTGGCTCCTGTCTGCAGCACCCTGCTTTGGCGCAGTGCTCCAGGGCCAAGCGACTGGTCAGGGATGGGGTTTCAGCCTGATCTTTACCACCAGCTGTGTGTGGCTTAGGCTGCTGGGAATTTGGGAAGTTGGTGCCAGAGGGAGGACAGCTGATCCCAGGGAAGGAGCCATGCTGCCCTCCGAGCTGGAGGCAGGGGGGTTGCATCATGGGGTCGTATCCCAGGTCCTGGTCTCGGCTGGCCAGCAGGAGTGAGAGCCCCAGGGACAGGTCATGTCTCCACCTGGACCTCAATTTCCTCCTTAGGTAAGTCAGTCCACAAGCATCGAGCTTTCCCTGGGTATGGATCCAGACTTAAGCACGGGGGTCAGGAGTCCCCGTCCCAGCCCTTGGGAGCCCCCAGTCTCATGAGGGAGACACAGCCCTTTCCCTTGGGGAGATGGGTCCTGGCTTCAGATTTTTCTACTCTAATCTAATCAATACACAACACCCAAGGGCTCTTTCTAAAACACAAATCTCTTATTTCTTTGCCTGAAAACCTCCCCATCCACTCTTAAAAAAAAAAAAAATACCAAACCCCATAGCAAGGTACAAAAGATATTTTACAACTTTCCTGGGTATTCAGCCTGCAGGGTGGGTGGGCCTGTTGGTGAAGGGCTCTCTCCTGCCTTTACAAAGAACGCGACCTGCCTGAGGCTCCTTTGTGGGTATCTGCTAACCAGGTGTTTAGCCAGGACCCTCTTTCTCCAAAGGGAACTCTTCCTTGCAGGGTGGGGATGAGAAAGGACAAACACAGCTTCTGACCACCTCCCAGCCCCAGGGCGGTGGACTTGAGAGAAACTGCCCTGTGACAAAGCTGCACTGTGACCAGAGTCCTGTCCTGGGGGGAGGGCTGGGGAAGGGTGGGGAAGGGGAGGCACATTCTGGCCCTTGGGAAATTCCCAGGACTTGAGGGAGACAGCATGTCCCCAGGACAGGCCTGAGACAGGAAAACTGAGGTGAGTTCATGCAGTCACATGGAAATGCCACTTAATACGGGATCACAGGAGGGCAGGAAAGTCAGCATTGCAGGCAGGAGGGAGAGTGGAGTGGGGCCCAGAGGCCAGCTTGCCTGAGGNGTGGCTAGGCTGCTGGGAATTTGGGAAGTTGGTGCCAGAGGCAGGACAGCTGATCCCAGGGGAGGAGCCATGCTGCCCTCGGAGCTGGAGGCAGGGGGGTTGCATCATGGGGTCGTATCCCAGGTCCTGGTCTCGGCTGGCCAGCAGGAGTGAGAGCCCAGGGACAGGTCATGTCTCCACCTGGACCTCAATTTCCTCCTTACGTAAGTCAGTCCACAAGCATCGAGCTTTCCCTGGGTATGGATCCAGACTTAAGCACGGGGGTCAGGAGTCCCGGTCCCAGCCCTTGGGAGCCCCCAGTCTCATGAGGGAGACACAGCCCTTTCCCTTGGGGAGATGGGTCCTGGCTTCAGATTTTTCTACTCTAATCTAATCAATACACAACACCCAAGGGCTCTTTCTAAGACACAAATCTTTTATTTCTTTGCCTGAAAAACTCCCCGTCCACTCTAAAAAAAAAAAAAAACCAACCCCCATAGCAACGTACAAAAGATATTTTACAACTTTCCTGGGTATTCAGCCTGCAGGGTGGGTGGGCCTGTTGGTGAAGGGCTCTCTCCTGCCTTTACAAAGAACGCGACCTGCCTGAGGCTCCTTTGTGGGTATCTGCTAACCAGGTGTTTAGCCAGGACCCTCTTTCTCCAAAGGGAACTCTTCCTTGCAGGGTGGGGATGAGAAAGGACAAACACAGCTTCTGACCACCTCCCAGCCCCAGGGCTGTGGACTTGAGAGAAACTGCCCTGTGACAAAGCTGCACTGTGAGCAGAGTCCTGTCCTGGGGGGAGGGCTGGGGAAGGGTGGGGAAGGGGAGGCACATTCTGGCCCTTGGGAAATTCCCAGGACTTGAGGGAGACAGCATGTCCCCAGGACAGGCCTGAGACAGGAAAACTGAGGTGAGTTCATGCAGTCACATGGAAATGCCACTTAATACGGGATCACAGGAGGGCAGGAAAGTCAGCATTGCAGGCAGGAGGGAGAGTGGAGTGGGGCCCAGAGGCCAGCTTGCCTGAGGTGGAGAGAGCAGCAGGAGGCCAGCTGGGGAGGGCGTTGGTGGTGCAGAGGCTTTGGACGCCGTGATGAGTTCAGATTTGGTGTAAGTAGGCTCCTCACCTGGGCAGGAGAGTGGCCTCTTTAGCACAGAAGAGTCCACTCCAGCCCCAGCCCCAGTGGAGTCTGTTTCTAATACAAGAGTCTGAGTCAGGCTGTCCTGCTGGGGCTTCCAGGGCCGGTTCCAGGACTCGGGGCTCTTGGCTGCCTCACCCCAGTCTGCCTCAGGGTCCCCTTTAAGGTCTTCCAGCTCGAGGTGTCTGACTCTCCCCAACTACCTTGTTGCTACTTACCCAGCATCCCTAGCTCCTTCTGGACTTAGTTTCTCCACCTGAGAAAATGGCCGTCAGCCTTGGGTTCATGGAGTTGCTCAAGGTAGTGACCTATCTGAGAGCTGGGTGAGGATTCCAGTGGACTGTCAGTCCTCCCCGTTCCTGTCTCCTGGCAGCACTCTCCCTGTGCCCCAGGAGCACGCGGCATGGCTACCAGGAGTTGCAGTGGGCACCGCCCGCCCCTCACAGCTCCAGGAAGCAACAGGATGGGGGGCACCTTCGTCCCAACCCACTCACTCCCTCCTTCCTCCGAGGACATCCTCAGCTGGGGCTGCTGCGCTGGAGACTGTGAGGCCTGGGAAGGTGCTGAGGGATGGGAAGGGGGCAACTTGCAGGGCCCCAACATTGTCTCCAATTGAGTGATAGGAAAACCACTGACGGAAATGAAAAGGGGACACTCGTTTTATACTCTAGCCGTGAGCAGTGCTCATTCCCGTGTCCTGCTAGTGGGAGGGCGCCAGGCATGAACTGTTTTATAAATCCTCTCACAATCTATGAGCAGCACCATTACATTGCAAGGCATTTCGTATCTATTAATTAGAAGTTTTAAGTGGTTAAATGTAAATATTTAAAATATACTACCCATTTTTAAAGGTCTGCTTTATTGTTTTTTGTTTGGTTGGTTTTTGTTTTAAATACCAGAAGTCTTAAAATTTGCAAGATGCCTGGCCCCTCTCAACTTCTGATAGGCCCAGGGAGATCTTTTGAGGATAAGGCTTATCATCTAAAGGACACAGCATGGGGCCGGCCCGTGGCTCACTCGGTAGAGTGCGGTGCTGATAACACCAAGGCCCCG
>NW_007728353.1:296177-305984 GCF_000696425.1 Galeopterus variegatus
TGAGGCCTGGGAAGGTGCTGAGGGATGGGAAGGGGGCAACTTGCAGGGCCCCAACATTGTCTCCAATTGAGTGATAGGAAAACCACTGACGGAAATGAAAAGGGGACACTCGTTTTATACTCTAGCCGTGAGCAGTGCTCATTCCCGTGTCCTGCTAGTGGGAGGGCGCCAGGCATGAACTGTTTTATAAATCCTCTCAAAATCTATGAGCAGCACCATTACATTGCAAGGCATTTCGTATCTATTAATTCGAAGTTTTAAGTGGTTAAATGTAAATATTTAAAATATACTACCCATTTTTAAAGGTCTGTTTTATTGTTTTTTGTTTGGTTGGTTTTTGTTTTAAATACCAGAAGTCTTAAAATTTGCAAGACGCCTGGCCCCTCTCAACTTCTGATAGGCCCAGGGAGATCTTTTGAGGATAAGGCTTATCATCTAAAGGACACAGCGTGAAGGCTGCAAAATGTTAGCCTATATCTAATTTTTAAGATTCTGAATATCTGGGCCAGGAGGCAGAAGCGTAGTAAAATCAGACTGCCTGGTTGACATCCCTAGTCAATCACTCCCAGCTCTGTAACCACGGGGATGTTATTTAATTACGCTTAGCCTCGGCTTCCTTCTCCGTGAAGGGGAGATAAAAGTTTCTACTTCACAGGGTGCTCCATGGGCTCACTGAGATAACCCATGTGATGAACATCACACGGTACCTTGAGACTTAGTAAGTGCCGTAATCTGCTGGGGTTCTATGAGAATAGGCAAGCGTCTCTGTAAAGTGGCCGACTGCGTGAAACCTCAACCATAGCAAAGAGAGTGGGTTTGCATCTTGTTCAGCAGGAGTGGTTTATCCACCTCCTCACCACCTGATAGAGTCCTTGAGGGAGCAGCTTTCTGGAATGACTTAGTGTTGGGCTCTCCGTCTGCCCGAGGGAGGTGAGGCTGGCTGCAAACCTCTGCACTGTGTGCTATCCGGCAGGTCACTGCTCCTCTCCAGGCCCCAGTGCCCATCTCTGAAAAGGGAGAATTGGAATATTTCCCTAGAACAAACATTAGTTATTAGGAGTACAGACTTGACACCAGGCCACTTTGATCCTGGCTTTGCCACTCACCAGCTGTGAGACCTTGGGCAAGTTATGTATCTCAGTTTCCCCTTCTATAAAATGGGGTTAGTAATCAATCCTACCTTATAGATTGCAGTGAGGGATTAAATGATTCAATATATCTAAAGACTTAAAAGACTGTCTGGCATATAGCAAGAGCTCTGTAAGGTCATGTACTGCTGTTGTCGTTGTAATTTTATTGTTGTTATTGTTTCATGCCCTCAAAGATCCTGTCCAGCTCTGATTTTATGAGGATCTACACTGGCCCAATAGACTGATGCCTGGTGTGGCCTAACCGCTCCTGAAAACTGGAATGGGGACTCCTCCCCAGCTTCTCCTCCCTGGGGGTTCAAAGGACCCCCTTCCGTAACCTTGGGCCTGCTGGGTCTGCCTGGCTAGACCCTTTCAGATTAGGGGATTGGCTTCTGAGTCAAGTTCCCCTGTTGCTGAAAGCTGGCTTTGCAAGCATGAAATTGCCCTTGGGGTCTCCAAGGTCTTCATTCCTATGAGGCCATGTGGGACTCATTACACTGCAGGTGGGGTGAGGAAGACATGAACTGAGGCTGACCCCCAAGCAGGGCTGGAGTCAGGGAGGCACACCAGCCAGGATGGCAGCCAGGGGTGCATGGATAGTTGGAGAGAGCAGGCAGACTGGAGAGTAGCCCTGACAGCAGCCCAGGGACGACTGGCATGGAGCACAGGGAAGGGTGTTGTCTGCCCCCACCAGCCATCCCAGCTCCGCCTTCTTGGGTGAGGACTGTGGTTGGGACAGAGTCCTATGCCCTAGCCCCAGGCCCAGCAATGGGCCCAAATCCCTGAAGCCATCTCCCCAGGGTAGCATGTGGTCTTCTATCTGTCATTACAGTCCAGTTCTGTCGGTGACGTTTGTGTGCATGGTGTGTGTTTGCATATCTTTGGTTAGAACCATGCTCTTCCAACCCATCTACCTGGACCCCAGTGGGGGCAAGAGAGGACTCTGTCCCACGGAGACCATCCTCAGTGGCTCACATAGCTGGGGCAGAGCCATCTTTACACCAAACATAGAGGCAATGGCAGCTTGTCAATGAATTCAAACTCTCTCCTGGGTCACATGGAAACACCCTACTTTTCAAGTCCTCAGGGCCTTACCCGTGGGACCCACTCAGAAAGTCACAGGACTGTAGAATGTTAAAGTTGCTCAGGATCTCAGAGATCATCTCATCCAACTCATGCCATGGGGAGAAAGTGAGCCCAAGAGGGAGGCCTTTATGGGGCCTGAGCCTCTTGGTACCCACCACGTAATACATTTCCTTCTTGTGGGGACAGGAGAGTATTGATCAATTATGACCATTTCTCTACCCAAAGTTACTGAGCCCTTTCCATAAAGCACTGAGGAAGAATGAATAATGCGCACAGATGATCTGTGCAGGGCTCTTTTGATACGGACACTCCTCTCATCAATGACGGCGAGAACTTGTTTTTTTATCTCCCACAGGGAAAGTCTAACAGGAGATGTAAGAAGGTTAAGCCACGGGAAGAGGTGGTGGGAAAATTTCACCACTGGCTAAAATCTGGGCACTAGAGGGGCCGGCCTGTGGCTCACTTGGGAGAGCGTGGTGCTGACACCAAGCCAAGGGTTGAGACCCCCTTACTGGTCATCTTTTAAACAANTGGGCAGGAGAGTGGCCTCTTTAGCACAGAAGAGTCCCCTCCAGCCCCAGCCCCAGTGGAGCCTGTTTCTAAGATAAGAGTCTGAGTCAGGCTGTCCTGCTGGGGCTTCCAGGGCCGGTTCCAGGACTCGGGGCTCTTGGCTTCCTCACCCCAGTCTGCCTCAGGGTCCCCTTTAAGGTCTTCCAGCTCGAGGTGTCTGACTCTTCCCAACTACCTTGTTGCTACTTACCCAGCTACTTTTCAAGTCCTCAGGGCCTTACCCGTGGGACCCACTCAGAAAGTCACAGGACTGTAGAATGTTAAAGTTGCTCAGGATCTCAGAGATCATCTCATCCAACTCATGCCATGGAGAGCAAGTGAGCCCAAGAGGGAGGCCTTTATGGGGCCTGAGCCTCTTGGTACCCACCACGTAATACATTTCCTTCTTGGATCCTATATAGGGATGGCCGGTTGGCTCACTGGGTGAGCGTGGTGTTGACAACACCAAGACAAGGGTTGAGATCCCCTTACCGGGCATCTTTTAAAAAATAAATAAATAAATAAAATCTGGGCACTAGAAAAGATCATTGGAAGAGTCAGAACACCCCATATGTTGGCTTGAGTGTAGCTAGGAAATTCCCAGAAAGGGCTGGGCACCCCCAATCACAGGGAACACCGCCAACGTCTGGCTCAGGACCTTTGGTACAATTGAAGATTCTCACCTTCACGTGGGTGGTTGAACATCCACGCGTAGTGAAAAATTAGTGGGCATCACATTTGATAGAGGATAAGGGAGGCGGTGGTAAAACCATTTGGCCCATCTCAGTTCCTTGCAGTTCTGACATTTCCATCTTATTGTAAGGAGAGGGATCCAGGCATGATTCAGTGCAGAGAGGAGAGGCAGCCCTCACGTGGGCTGCTCTTACCACATGGGAAACGGAGGCCAGGCAGTAGTGGACACCCTGACTCATGTGGCTGATGGCCATCCTCAGGACTCAGGGAAGAGCTCACCAGCTACCTGAGGGGACAACAGAGGCACTTGAAATGCCGAAGTGCTCGTACTGGGCCATGTTCACAGCCTCCCGCACCCCTCCCAGGGTGCTGCAGCACTGCGGCTCAGAAAGCCCCGGGAGCCCAGGGAGCCACCATAAGAAAGAACAGCTTGGGGTTACTGGGCTGCCCTCCTGGGAGCCAGACTCCCGCCTCCCACTCAGCCTTCCTCCAATCCCTTCTCCCTGCATCCAGAGTGAATTTTTTTTAAATGCAAATTGAATCCTGTCACCCCTCT
Source organism: Galeopterus variegatus (assembly GCF_000696425.1). NCBI lineage: Eukaryota > Metazoa > Chordata > Mammalia > Dermoptera > Cynocephalidae > Galeopterus > Galeopterus variegatus. Next base: position 300,192 of record NW_007728353.1, read on the forward strand.
AGCTTAAACAAACCTCAATAGCCTTTAAGATAGAGATCAAAATTCTTCAATGGCTTTGAAAGCCTACCTGTGCAAACTCACCTCTGCCACTATTTCCCGAGCTCTCCAAGCCCTCGCTGCCTTCAGAGCCTGCCTCGCAGTTCGTGAATGGATGTTTAACATCTGTCTGCCCCATGAGACTGTAAGCTTCATGAGGGGAGGGCCCTTTTTTAAAAAAAAATTAAGTATTTTATTTTATTTTAAGGGAGGGCCCTGTCCTTTGCTTGCCTTTGTATTCTCGGGGTCCAAAACAGTGCCAGAGCCAGGGCTTAACACAGGGTAGGTGCTCAGCACTTATTTGTTGAATAAATGAAAGACCAGCCTCTGACACTCAGAAACACACAGGGAGGACGCACAAATGCACGTCCTCCCTGACACACACACACACCTGTGCATGAGAGATCAAATACCTCCCCTCAGAGCACATGCAGAGGTCGCTCCTGTGGAACTGGCAGGTATGTGCAGTGCCCTCCCTTGAAGGAAACATTAGCCCCATTTCCCTTCTACTTCACCTGAATCCTTGATCAAGCCTTGCTTATTGGTGGCAACAATCCAGTTCTCTGTCGTTAAGGGGACAGCAGGTGGCACTTCCAAAGCAGACCAGGTGGCCTTCTCACCTTATCTCCTGGGCCTCACCTGCCCTCCACTCTCCCTAAGAAATCTGTTAAGAGCATCCTGCTTCTAATTTCCTCCTCCCACCCACGCATCCTCAAAAACCCAACCATCTGCCCTGCCAACATCAGCCCCGCACCCAGCTGGCGGGTCACCCTTCCTGTCTCTTACAAAGCTCCTGGGCAAGCTCGCCTTCTCTGGAAGTCCCCTCGGCTGTACAGCCCCCAGCATCTCCCCTTCCTCGCCACTCTCAGCAGAGGGCAGCCCCATGCAGAGCCTGTGGGATCATGCCCTCCTGTCTGTCTGGGTCTGTGACCAGCCCCCAAACTTTGCTGCCTGTTTGGTACCACCTTGGTGTGAGATTCCCAAGAGGGCAGTGGCTTTATGTGTCTATGTGGTTTATGCTGTCAAGGTTCCCAAGGGACCAGCTTAGCTGAAAATTTGAGGCTTTGGATGATAAAAGCACTTCTTTTAAAAGGGGCCATATCGGGCCGGCCCGTGGCTCACTTGAGAGAGTGCGGTGCTGATGACACCAAGGCCACGGGTTCGGATCCCATATAGGGATGGCCGGTTCGCTCACTGGGTGAGCGTGGTGCTGACAACACCAAGTCAAGGGTTAAAATCCCGTTACTGGTCATCTTTAAAAAATAAAAAGAAAAATAAATAAATAAAAGGGGCCATATCAATGAGGCATCACGGAGCAAACTCACACTAAGTTAGCTTGGCTACGAGCTTAACGCTCTGGAGAATGAGCAGTTGGATGGGCTGATGTCACAGGACCCTTCCATCCCTGACCTCCTCTGAGGCTAGGGCATTACCCCTGGGGGGCCCAGCCCTGCCAAGCCTGGGCTGGAGGAGGAGGAGGAGGCGGGGGGAGTGGGAGGGGCGGCGGCAGCCGAGGAGTCTGCAGTGACCTACATCTGCCCCAGCGCTGCCTGCCCACCAGCAGTCCATGCAGAGCCTCTGGCAGCAAGAGCAGCTGGACACAGGGAGGAGGGAGCTCACAGGGAGCAGGAGGCTGCTGTGCACCAGGTAAGTGGGCACTGCACACCCGGCCGCCCACCCAGGCTGGGGTAGGGCAGAGATGGGAGACGCTGTCCTGTTCTCTAACCTTTCTACTCAGGAAGGGGCAGGCAGTGGACGTGAGACCAGCCTGGGGACCATTTCCTGGCTGTCTGATCCCATGCCGGGGTGCATGTATGTTCCCACTAGACGACTATAGGATATTCGGAGGAGAGAATTTCAGTGAGTCTTCTCTGGGGCTTCTGTCCTGGCTCTGATTACCTGGGCATTACTTGTTTAGAGTATAATACGGTGACCAGATTAAAAATAAGGACCTCAGGTCTGGGACTTGCTACCTTGACCACTAACACGGTCACAGCAGTTGGGAGAAGCCCCGCTTGACTCTTCCTGCCTCAATTTCTACCAGTGAAGAAGTTGGGGATGGCAGGACCCTGGGTCTGCAGGACAGAGCAGAGTGTGGGGCTGAGGGCAGGAGGGCCATGGGTCCTGGAGAGAGGCCGGGGGACACAGCCTGGGGCCGGGGCTGAGAGTCTCGCTGGGATGGGCTGAGGTGAGGACACCAGCTGCCACTTGGTGCTGAGAAGAACCACGGAGGAGAGACTTCATCCCCTTCCCCGTCTCCTCCAGTTGAAACCGCCTCCCTCTCATCTTCAACCAGACAGGTCTCTCACCCACTCGGCACTGACCTTGTACTAAATCTGCCTTCTTCCTGAAGAGGATGTAGGTCCAGAGGGTGAGACGGCTTCACACCGGACCCCTGAGTTCTCCCGAGAGAGCTTAGCTGGGACCTGTGGGCAGGAGGCTGGAGGGAGAGAGGTGGTAACCGCATTATACTTCATGTGTCACAAACAGCCGAGTCATCAACAGATCGCTGCTAGTGGTGTTGATGGGGACGATGGTGAAGGTGATAACTAGGACGGCTGTGCTCAACTCAGACTGCTCCAGTGTGGGGGTCATGCACAGGTGCCAATGCACTCACCTCTACCAGGAGACCGTCCCAGGGACGGGTGGGCCGGAGGCTTCTGCAGCCCTCCCCCGGCCGTGGCCGGCTGGGTCCTCCTCTGCTGGCGGCTGCCCTTGCCCCCCACCCTTCCTCGTGACTCCCTTCAGCGCAGCGGCTGTGGTGCCTGTGACGCTCCAAAAACGCGGTTGGCGCACCACGGCATTCCAGTGCACCGGGGGCCAACGGCTGTGCTGGAGAGGGGACGTCCTGGGGCCAGAAGTGCCGCGGGGTGGGCAGTTGTGAAATGGGACAGTGTCAGTTGGAGGGAGAAGTTTGCTTTGTCATGTGTGATTCTATATTGATGACCAGCCTCTTTGTATAGGAAGTGGAGTCCCCAGAATGGAACCACTTGGCCACGGGCCAACAGCACAGGAGGTGGATTGCTGGAGAGTTCTTTCAAGGACCCGCACCCTATTCATGGCTTTTGTCCCATCCCAGAGCCATCCCCGTCCCTCTCCTGTGTGGGACTCCCCGTTGGCCATAACAGATGGATGCAGTTGAGAGGAAATCAGGGGTTGTCATGGTCATGGCGGTCGGAAGGGGCTGGAAAACACTCTTGTTCACCTGACACTATAATTCACTGGCTTCAGAGGGGTCAGATAGATTTATGGGGATCCCATTGGCCTGGGAAGAGAAGAGCTTGAGAGCAGCCAAGGGGGGGTGCTCTCCCCTGCAGACCGTGTGATCTGAAGGATTCCAGATTGGCTGAGGGTGGGGGTGCAGGGCTGCTCTGCCCTGCTAGAAAAATCTCAGAGTTGGGGGAGGAGCCACGAGACCCAGAACGTTCCTGGAGTACTCACACTCCAAAGTCAAAGGGGCAAGGCTGCTAAACAGCTGGAAGAATCCTGAATGAGTCTGGTTTTCTTAGGTTTGGGAAGGCTCTGTCTCATCCTCTGAGTGGTCGTTGGGCCTGGGGTCCCACCAGGAGGCCAGGCCAGCAGCACAGTATGCAGGCTCTGCCCCATGGTTTCCTTTACCTGGGAAAGGTGGCAACTGGACAGCGTCCTACCCGCTCCCTGGTCTCTGGGAAATTGATTTGGCCAGGGCCAGGGAATTGTAGAACACAAGCCAATGTCATCACTTGAGGTCGGACAAGCTCTTGGGGACAGGAGCCTTTCCCAGCGCTGCTGGTGTGGGAGGACTGGAGTGAGACCAGCCTGGCCCTCACAAGCAAGTCTACCTTTATTCTCAGGAGATCAATTTCCACCCTTAGAGGAGCCAAAGAGGAGCCGGAACTATGGCAGGTGAGAGAAGAACTAGCCTCCCCTCCCATGCCAGCCCGCGTCGGCGCCCTCACCAGCGTGGAGAGGAGGGAAGGGGTGGGGTTCAGAGACCTCTGGGGACTCCCCCACCTCTAGGCTTTTCTTAGTTTTGGTTCTGGGTTTGTTTTCCTGAATAAGGGGCGCAGAGCCCCCTCCTCAGGAAGCAGGAGCCCTTTCCCAGCTTTTCCCCAGTGACACACTCAGGGTCTTCCCAGGGTGCCCCCTGCCCACTTCCTAGGGGGCTCCATTCACACCACTGGAGGGTCACCCCCAGATCCCCACTAAAATATTAAAAAGCCCCAGTCACAGGCAGGCGGGAGAACGGACCATCCTGCTCCACCAGTAGGAGAAAGAAGGGGGTTCTTGCTCCTTGGTTGAGTGGGAGGATGCTCCATTCTGCTGAAGGGCCACCTAAGAGGGCGAAGGGGGTGGGCCCATCTCCCTCTCTCTGGCCTTCTCCAGGGAAGCCCCTGAAGAAGTCCTCCCTCCCCGGGGTGAGCATCCGGCAGCTGGTGGAGGAGATCCCTGAAGGCTGCAGCACCCCGGACTTTGAGAGGAAGCCGGTCCCCTTGGCTCTGCAGGAGGGTGAGGCCCTGGAGGGAGCAGCTGGGGGGGGGGCAGGATACCCACACTCCTGGCACTCACGGGGGAGAGGGCCTGGGCACCTGCCTGCCTGGGCACCCAGCCCCTATGCCATCACCAGGCCATATCGTGTCTCCCTCCTATATTTGGGGTGTGCCTGCCTGCCTGGGTGCCTAGAAGGGACAAAGGGCTCGGGAGAAGAATCGGTGAAGGGAATGAAGAGATACCGTGCCAGGCTGATGTCAGACAGATTAGGGGGACAACGATGGGGAAATGCTAAACTGGGGAGCAGGGAGAGGTTGTGGTTCTTCCCAGTTCCTGTCCCCTGCCTCAAAGCCACCACTGCAGAGAGGCGCTGTGGAAACGGAGGTGATTTGGCTCCTCCCGACCTTGCCTCCAGACAGCCACACCTGCAGTGGCTCACTGGCTGGGCTCCTGAAGGCCATTCTAGAAGGCCGTGTGGGACGAGTGCCCAGGACGTGTTCACAGCAAAGGCTTGTCGGGGAAGGGGTAGGAATTAGTGGTCTTTCCCCAACTCAGGCCCCTGTAATAAATTTTAATTCTCAATGTTCTGGTCTAAGACAAATAATAGTACTTTATTTTTCTAAATCTGAAACAAGGTCGAGAGAAGTTGGGGAGGGCCTAGGGCCTGCAGTCTGTATTGCTCTCTCCTGAGACACTCTGAGGGGAGGCTGAGGGGCGCCTTGACGGGGAGCAGCTCCTCGACTTCCACGCCAGGCATGGAGCTTGGGGTCTTTTCTGAGGCTGCACCCCTGTGTCCCACGACCAGTTCCTTTGTGCACCAAACAGCTCAGTTCCTTTGTGCACCAAACAGCTGTTCCTTTCCAAGGCTGTCATTCCCCCTCCGTCTAGAGAGTAGAAGTGGAACCCGTGCAATCTCACCCCTTCCCAGTCTTGAGGGAGTCCCCTCTCCCACCCAAGCCCTGCTCGCCTCCCCTTCACCCTGGACGGTCCAGCTGGACATTTCCCTCAAGGTGCTTAGAATCAAGCTTCGCTCCGTGAAACAAGGCAGTGGTAGGTAGAACCTGCCTATAACTCGCAGGAGCTCTGCTTTGCAGCAGTTGTGTGAAAACCCCATTGGAACAGCCATTCATCCACGGTCAGAAAACACTGCTGAGTATCTCTGAGAAAAAGACTCACAGAAGGCTGCCCGTTGAGAACGAAGTTTCACTTCACGTAATCAAGCAGCACCGTGTGCTCCTTGCATCCAGCTGGCAGAAATTCTTGTTTGGAACGTGTATGGGAAAAGGT
>NW_007728353.1:306445-306876 GCF_000696425.1 Galeopterus variegatus
GACTTCTGCAACACACGAGCCAGGCGAGGACTGTCTTCTGGTGCCTGGGAACTGCTGCTAACCACCTGACGACATGCGTCCCGAGTTAAGCAACCAAGGCCTGGCAACCCCTTGGAATGGGCAGTTGAAATACCGAGAGCAGGAGGATGACATAAATTAAAATCTAAATAAAATAGACTGTCACCCTTCCTTTAAGCTGTCAGTCTCCTTGCCTGTCTCTTCCCGCCACAGGGAAAAATGCCATCTTTCGTGCTGTGGTCTGCGGGGAGCCCAGACCTGAGGTACACTGGCAGAGCACCAAAGGGCACCTCAGTAACTCCAGCAAGTACCAGCTCTCCTTTGCCCCCGGCAGCGAGGAGCACGTGCTGCAGGTGAGAACCGTAGTCTTCCCCCGAGCAGGGCCTACCCAGCTCTTCCTGTCCCCACAAAGG
>NW_007728353.1:308894-309389 GCF_000696425.1 Galeopterus variegatus
GGAAAGCAGGTATATCTTGAGAGCAGACCTAGTCTCTCAACTGGTTATGCTTACAATTGGTTTCCCTATGAGTAACAGAAAATCCTGCTAGAGTAGCCCAAGGAATGAAGATATTTAATAACTTCATGTAATAAGTCTTGAGATTGGAGTCCAGGGCTCACACCACGGCTCAGGGCTGTCCTTGGAGAGGCAGATTCTTTCTGTCTCACTGCTCTGCCGTCATTAGCAGTTGTTTTATCACCACATGGCCATGAAATGGCTGCTGCAGATCCAAATTTAATCCATGTTCAAGGCAGAACAAAGGGGAAAGAGATGGCCCCGGTACACCTGCCCCTCTTAGAAGGAAGCTAACGCTTTCTCAGACACACCCTAGAGTTCTTGCTTACATCTCATTGGCCAGAACTGGGTCACATGGCCACTGCTGTTGCCAGGGAAGCTGGGAAGGCAAGTATTTAGCTTTTCCAACCTTTCTAGAGGAAGCAGGTGGCGAAGAGG
>NW_007728353.1:310034-313285 GCF_000696425.1 Galeopterus variegatus
AGCTGGGAAGGCAAGTATTTAGCTTTTCCAACCTTTCTAGAGGAAGCAGGTGGCGAAGAGGGTTATGAATGGCCGCAGGGTCAGCCAAACAGCAGTGTCTGGTATATGAAGGAACTTCAAAAATTCATGGAAACATTCCCATTATCTTTTAATTCCATTTTTCCATGAACTTTTTGAAGTGCCCTCATGTTTGGTAATACTGGGCCTGTACTACACAATGGCAACTCAGGCAGAAGAAAGACTAGCTGTCTCCTACAGACACTCTCAGCTTGTCGTGATTGCCAGTGGCCACTTCTCTCACTTATGCCACCTCCCTGGCCCCTGCGGGCACATGAGGGGGCCTCCCCTGCATGAGATGATACTCAGCTTGCTTCCCCTCGGTCATGCGGAGGCTCTGGGGCATCAAAGCTTATGACGGACAGAACCTCCACCCTGCTCCATCCCTCTTGCTGGGTGCTACTATGCCTTAGAGGAAAGTGGGGAAGACAGGGCTCTGGAGGTCAGGGAGTTTCCCAGGAAGACCATCAATGTGTCTTGCCTCTCTCCCTGCCTGTCCATGTCAACTCCCTCCTCTTCTCCCTGGATGGTCCAGTTGGCTTTCGGAAGAACCGGAAGAGGCACAATGAACCCCAGGAGGGTAGGTGGACTTGTCAGAAATCTCCTGGGAGCCTTTGCGGGATAAGCTACTCCTTGCCTGGTGTTCCCTGGGTCACCTGGTCACGCCCCCATGCACAGCTTGTGGGTCTTAACCAGTCTGCAGGGGAACCCCTTTTGTAAGCTTGTCTGTCAGCCACGTACCACACAGAAAAGCCCTGCAGTAGCCCCTGGCATCCCACCTGGGATGGGGACCTCATTTCTGCTCCTTTTCTAGACCTCAGGAAGGAGCTGATGGACTTCCGGATGATGCTGAAAAAGAGGTGGGTCCATACTTGTCCGTGTGGGATTTTGGAGGCTCCCATGGTGCCCACCCCTTGCTATTTCCCTAAGCAAGCTGGGCTCAGCCCTCGCCTCCACCCTCCAACACAGGCAGGGGCTGGACTGCCGGTAGCAGGTGGGGGATGGAAAGGGCACTGAACTGGGAGTTCTGGATCCAGCTCTGCCACTCTAAAGCTCTGTATTCCTGAGTTTGCATCTTTCCTCTCCTGATCCTGATTTCCTTATTTGCAAAATGGAGTGGTCCACTAGAACAGTGGTTTAAAACAATTTTTTAAAGCAATAGAACAATTCAACTCCCTCCCCTGCCCACTGTCATGATATTTTATTCAGAAATCTATGATACAAGTTATTAGGAGAAAAGTTTATCCTAAGACCTGGAGCTGTGGGATGAGGGTCTCCCTGTCAGTCCCAACAGTGGTTGGTCCCAGAGATTCCAGTCTCTGTCTACTTCTTCAAGTGCAGATAGGGCAGCTCTTCAGGACTCCTCAGGGCACCAGGTGGCCAACACCTGGGGCTCCTCTGGCCTTTGACCTGCTGGCTCTCTTCCCAGGGCCCCGCCTCCAACCCCTCCAAAAAAGATTGACCTCGAGCAGGTGTGGCAGTTGCTGATGACAGCAGACCGGAAGGACTACGAGCGGATCTGCATGAAGTATGGCATTGTCGATTTCCGGGGCATGCTGCGCAAGCTGCAGGCGATGAAGAAGGAGAGGGAGGACAAGATGGCACAGGTACCTCTGCCCTGCTCGCCCCCCTCACACCTGGAGCTGGGCTTAGAGACAAGCCATGGGAAACCAAGTATGGCCAAGGGACCCGCCTCCATCTAGCCCTGCAGTGGGGTGTTCAGCTAAGGACCCAGGCTTCTATGCTGGTGCCCTGGCTTTGAAACCTGGTTCTGATACTTACTGAACTGTGGGGCTTTGGGAAAGGCAGGGCCTCCGTGTCTTGGTTTTCTCATCCATAAAATGGGGATTATAGTCATACCTGACTCACAGGGTTATTGAGAGGATGAATGAGAGAATGTACTTAAAGCACTTAGCCTAGTGCCTGACAGATAGTAAGGGCTTAATGTCACCTGTTATCATCATTGTCGTCGTCATCACCACCAGACACGGAGTACCTGTCTTATTTCTAAAGGCTTCCAGAGAAGGTAATGTCACAGTTTCCATTAGCAGTCTGATTCCAGCTTCTTATAAACTGTATAGGAAGTTCTTTTCTTAACTATAGTGTAAGTCTCAATTTTCTTCTGGAAATGGAAAACAACTAGTTTTTATTATCCTGAATATGGTATTTCATTATCTTGAAGGTGGTTCCTAAAACCTCCCACCTTGAGTCTCAGCTTTCTTTCCTCTAAGCTTTTTTATCTGCTTTAACTCAGGACCCAGCACAGAGCTTTGCATACAGTACGTGCCCAGCTAACATTTATTAGATGGAAAAACAGATGAATGGAAAAGACTTACTATGTTCTTGGAGCACCTGGACACCTGGGATCCTTTCCGGGTTGCGTTCCTGACCTGATCTCTCGTGTCGGAGAATTTCCTTCCTTGTGGGGCTTGCGTCTCCCCACTTGTAGAACAGGGAAATGCATGCTCACTTGGGACATTGTGGGCTTAAGACAGTATCAGGGCCTAGAAAGGGTTAGAGTGTCCTGAAGAAAGAGGTGCGAGAGATCCCCTGATGGGTTCGTCTTCTCTTCAGTATATTAGCATCATCTCCAACTTGAGACACATCAGGGTCACCAAGGAGGGGACTGCAATGTTTGACTTGGAGCTGCATCTCAAGAATCCTGGGAGCAAGATTTACCTGTATAAAGTGAGTCTGGAGGCGCATGGGTGCGGGGGAGGACCTGGCAGGAATGCTACAGGTCCTGGGGAGAAAACTCTGGGCCCCCTGGGTCTCCTTGTGGGAACAACCAGAGTACACAGGTGTGAGACCCTCATCCCATGCAGTTCTCGGTTGGAGTCAGGTCAAACCATGGTGAAGACAGTCTGCGGGGACTCTTTCCTCTCCTTTAGCAACCAGGCTCTCCAGCTGGGCCTGTGACTCGGAAAACTGTGTCTAACACCACAGCGTGGGGGTAAAAAGAGGGCACCGAGAAAGTGCACCCCCTTCCATCTGAGCTCTCTCTCCAGGAGCTGGACATGTCTTTCCATAGGCTCCAGGATTAACTACCTGTCAACCAGGTGGGGGCAGGGACAGTGTGTATGTGGGTCGGGGGTCACAGCAAAGCCTAACACTAGTTCTGCAGCCAAACTCCTCCCGGACCCATTACTTACAAGCTGTGTGACCTCAGACAAGATACTTAGCTTCCCTGTGCT
>NW_007728353.1:313464-315517 GCF_000696425.1 Galeopterus variegatus
CTGAGCTGGAATCTCAGCAATCTCAGGGGCCTGTTTGCATAACACCTGTGGAGGTTTTACGCCATGCCAAGAGTCTTGTGAATGTTTCTAGGGCATGTATGTCCCTCCACTTCACAATCCCTGTCCCCACACTGTCCAGGCCCTGCTCTCCACTATATGCTCTCCATCCCCAGTATGATTCCAGGAATATGTGTCTGGCGCCTGGGCCAATGGAAGAAAACGGCTAGTTTAAGCCAGAATGGATTTGGGGCAGGGGGCTCTGGGGACCCAGTGAGTCCCTGCACTTCCCCTCGTCCTTTTCTGGTCTCAGGACGGCGAGATGATCCCCTGTGGCCATGACAATGAGACCAAGCACTGCCTGCGGTGACTGGGGAAACGCTACCACTTCCAGATCCGGGACCTGCGGCCTGAGGATGCCGGCATCTACCAGGTCAAGGTGGAGGATGCTGTCGTCTTCTCCACAGAGCTGGATGCGGGCGGTGAGTGGTCTTCACTGCAGAAGGCTGAGTGGGGGAGATCTGTTAGGAGCGGGGTTCATGTCAGTGCCATGTGTGTGCATGTGTTGGGGGTGGGTAAATGTGACATGGCTCCCATTGCAAAAATAACTGTGGAGAGAGATGCACACCAGACGGTCGAAGTGTGATGCTCTCTGTTTTCCAAAGGCCGTGGTCCAAGTTCTGTCTTCTCTTGGTGCTGAGCTGGGCTCCACTGAGTTACAGTCACGGACATAGAACATAGATGTCCTGTCCCTGCTCACAGACCTTCTGCAGCAACCGATTATTTTCAGATCAGATCCAAACTGACTTCACAGCTCCTAACCACACCCTCACTCCTTTCTGATCATGTCCTCAGCTCCCACAACTTCCTAGCAAGAATTGCCACCTGGATTAGGCACACTTGTGTCCCGTACAGACTTCTTCCTTCCCTGCCTCCTGGGCCCCCTCCCCATCTAGAAACTTCCCTTCTTCCCTCATCAAACTCTGTCCCACACCCCTGAGTACCTGTGTCCACATCATCCCCAGAGCACCTGACAGCTTAAGAGGCTCTTGGAAGGACAAAGAGAGGCCTGGGGGAAGGAAGTTTTGGCAGATATATCATAAAGAACATGGCTGAGTCAAGGTTGAGGAGGAGAGAAGGGAGTGATGTGTCCTAGCAGACTTGCGGAGCCCAGGTACGGCTTTGAAAATCCTGAAAACAACGTGGTATAGGGAAAGGACCATGGGCCTTGGAGTCAGCCAGACCTGGGTGTGAATCCTGCCTGGGACCCCTCTCAGCTGCATGAGACTGGGACAAGTCATTTAACTTTTTAAGCCTCAGTTTCCTTACCTGTAAAAAGGAAGTAATAACACCTATCTCAGAGATAGTCATAAGGACTAATAAGCTGATGTACATAAAGCACTGGCTCTCAGCGTACTCGCGAGGTCTCCTTGGCAGCCTCCAAGCCCCAGAGGAACGAGAGCTATTCCTAGCTGAAGTGGAGGGCATTCAACCCCTTGCCCTGGCCCAAGGTTGCCTGAGCCAGGAGTGGATCGGGCAGGTTCACAGATGCCTCTGCTGATAACCTGGGAGGCAGTGTAGACTGCAGCTTAAGAGCTCGAGCTCTGGAGTCAGACGGCCTGGGTTATGATCCCAGCCCACTACCTTGGCTTCGGAAAGTTACTTATCTCTCTTCACCTCTGTTTTCTCATCTGTAAAATGGGGTTATAATAGTACCTACTTTAAGGAGTCGTTATGAGGATAAAATGTTTATATAAAGTGTCTAGCCAGTGCCTGGCCTATAGTGAGTACACAATCAATCTTGGTTAATATTAGTAATATTATAGATTCCAACCACAGAACACCTACTATGTGCCAGGCCCTGGACCAAACATTTGACATAGATGATTTGGTTTAATTCTGACTATTTATTAGTTTTTGAGGTATTATTATCCCTGCCTTACAAGTGAAGAAACTAAATTTCAGAGACATTAGGTAACTTGTCCAAGGTGCCACAGCTAGTAACACATGACAGAGACGGTTTTTAGTCTCAAAGCCATTTGACCCCCAGAAGCAA
>NW_007728353.1:315877-317571 GCF_000696425.1 Galeopterus variegatus
TCAAGGTTGAGGAGGAGAGAAGGGAGTGATGTGTCCTAGCAGACTTGCGGAGCCCAGGTACGGCTTTGAAAATCCTGAAAACAACGTGGTATAGGGAAAGGACCATGGGCCTTGGAGTCAGCCAGACCTGGGTGTGAATCCTGCCTGGGACCCCTCTCAGCTGCATGAGACTGGGACAAGTCATTTAACTTTTTAAGCCTCAGTTTCCTTACCTGTAAAAAGGAAGTAATAACACCTATCTCAGAGATAGTCATAAGGACTAATAAGCTGATGTACATAAAGCACTGGCTCTCAGCGTACTGGTTTCCTTGGGTTTAGGATTGTAGAATTCCAGAGCTGAAAATAGCCTCACTGCTCATAACCTAATTATAAGCCCTCACTATGTGAGGGAGACTGATGCCTTGGGTAAGGAGAGGGCCTGTCCAAGGTGACACAGAGAGTTTGTGCCTGAGCTGGTCTGAACCTGGATTCCTGAGCTCCCAGCTATACTGCATCAAGTCACCAGTGTCGTGCCTTCCAGCTGACATCCCCATGCCTGTTCCCCCGCAGCCATCGCCCCCAGCGTGGTGGTCCCGCTGGCTGAAGCCCACTGTGAGGAGGAGGGTGAGGCGGCCTCTGAATGTACTCTCTCCAACCCCTGCCCCAATGCTGTCTGGCATTTCCAGCACCGGCCGCTCCGGCCCAGTGAGAGACATGAAGTGCTTATGTCCCCCGATGGGCGGACCCACCGGCTGGTGGTGAGGGGGGCCCGTTTCTCAGACATGGGCCTCTACTCGCTGAGCACTGGGCTGCACGCTGCCAGCGCCTGGCTGGTGGTTGAAGGTAAGCGGGTCGCGCCTCTGTCTCTGCCTCCACCCAGGCGAGACCTCGGGGTCGGGAGGTATGAGGAAGGCCTGTGGTCAGTCATTTGCTGTGCAATGACCCTGCACTCAGAGAGACCGAGGACGGCGTGTAGGCCTGTTCTTGACCCACAGCTGTGCAGACTCTACATGCCAGCCTGGCCCTCAGCTACATCTGCCCCAGGGTCTCGGGGAAGTGCTTAGAGACACAGACCCATGATGGCCCTTGCGTCGTGGACAGGGCATGGGACAGTGGCCCAGATTCAGTGTGGATGAGTTGCCTCTGTGCCATACCAGAGAACACCCTTAAACCCTCCTGGGAATTGGGATTTGGATTCAAGATGACCCCAGGAAACTTTAAATTGGACATATGTAATGCAGGTGGTAGGGCAAGTCGATCTTTTAAAAACCACACAATGGCTTGTGGTATTTTGATAAGCAAAAGACTTTAGGTGTATGTATTTTCACTAAAATACTCATGAGCCACATACCAGGATGACCTTTGGGTAGGATTGGGGGAAGTGGTGATGGGATTTATTCCCAATATGCTGGAACATCCTGGCTTCCTTCCCAGATGCGCAGCTTGCTTCTCTGTGGGGAAACTGAGGGTCAGGCAAAGCATGTGGGATCAGGCAGCTGCTCCAGCCTGGCTTAACTGGGGTTTTGATCTTTTCTCTTGTTTCCCCATGGGGGCATTGACCTCCCACATAAATAATACCTCACTGAAGCTGGGAAGGATAAAGGCCTTCAGACTGCAAGTTTGGACCACCAGCCACGGGCGCATGGAGCCTCAGAAGCAGAAGACTCTGGGACCATCAGTAGTGAGGGAGGGAAACCCAGAGAGCAGGGCTCCAT
>NW_007728353.1:318362-321094 GCF_000696425.1 Galeopterus variegatus
AAATAATACCTCACTGAAGCTGGGAAGGATAAAGGCCTTCAGACTGCAAGTTTGGACCACCAGCCACGGGCGCATGGAGCCTCAGAAGCAGAAGACTCTGGGACCATCAGTAGTGAGGGAGGGAAACCCAGAGAGCAGGGCTCCATGAGAGACTCCCTCGAGGTGGCTGGGCTGGCTTCTGGGCTCCAGCTCACAGCTGGCCCAGACGGGGGTGGCCTTGGCAGGCATGGCTACTCCTCCATAGGAGATGAAGAAGCAGCTGACCCAGCCTGGGGCCCTGAGCAGGAGAGAACGGCCTTTCTAGAAGCAGAGGGAGGCAGAGTCACTCCTGGGGAAAATCAGCCCCACAGAGGGGGAGGCTGGGGTGCAAGCCTTCCAGAGAAGTCCCATCTACAAGGAAAGGGCCCAGAACCAGGGCTGGTCCTCACAGAGAGACAACAGCAAGATCACGGCAGGGACAGCGATGGTGGTAGATGCTGGGGGACGGCAGGAGGCTGGGAGGCTGGGTCCAGTGGGCCTCAGGTTGGAGGACCAGGGAGCAGCAGGGAAGGAAAGGAGCACAGTGAAGACCACAGACGTCAACTGGATAGGCATGGCCAGGAACAGCTCTGGGGTGCTCAGCTGGGGCCTGGGATAGGAAAGAGGGCCCTGCGGGGACCCCAGTCCAGTCGTGGGTCTTGGCTGAAAGGGGAAGGGAAGGAGAACGTTCCTCAGGGTGATAATTTGGATGAGGTGGAAGGAGGGGACAGTCTGAGTAGGGAAAGGGAGAGAAGAGCAGCAAGGGCAGTGTGGGGTAGCGGGCCTGGCCTGGGGGGAGCTGGAGATAGCGGTGGGGTAGGAGGTCCTGGCACCCTGGACTTTCCTGGAGGAAGAGGTTCTAGCTCCAAGGCAGGTGTGGGCCCTGAATCCTGGGGCTCTCAGGGAGGTAGAGATACTGATCACGGGGAAGCCAGGGGCTACAGGGGGCCGGGGGAGTATGGAGGACAGACATCTGGAGGAAAGGACTTCCAGGAATCACCAATATCCAGAAAATTTCTCCAGGGCAGTGGAAGTTCTGGGGCCAAAGCTGAGGGCTCGCTGCAGGAGGCGGATGCCCAAGGGCCGGGGGGGTCTGTTGTTGTGGGAAGAGGCTATAAAACAGGCCCTGGAGGCCCAGGAGGTCCCAGGGACTGGGAAGGCAGCTTACAGGAGCTCAGGGGAAGGGATGGCCAGGAGACAGCTGGGGCCTTGGGCAGGGCAAGGGATGGTTCCAGAAGCCACCAGTCTTCCCAGGACTGGACAGAGAGTCAGAGGGGAGCAGGGGGGCCCAGCAGAACACAGTCTGAGAGCACAGGTCCTAGGGGTGACACATGGTCCAGCCTCAGAAAAACAGGGGCCCACCATGGGCCTGAAGTGCTGGGGTCCAGTGGAGGGAAAGGGGGTGTGGTTGGTGCCCAGGTGGCTGGGCCGACAGAATCTGGTCAGGGAGTGGATGCCAGAAGCCACAGGCTAATTGGGTCTCCAGGGCTGGATGCTCAGGGCTCTGGGAGGACACGAGGAGACACAGAAGGATTAAGAGGTCCTGGGGCAACAGAGTCTGAACCAGATTTCTGGAATGGGTTGGGGAACTCTGGAGAAAAAGGACCCAGAAGAGACATGGGCCATAAGGATGGCTTAGGAGGTCTGGGGAGGATGAAGCCTAGGTATGGAGATGGCTTAAATTATTCCCGGGAAAAAGGTCCTGAAAAAGGGGCTGGTTATAGCGATGGCTCAGGGGTGCCAGGAGAAACGGGCTCTGGTCACTGTGCTGGTAGAGTCACCTCTAGGGCACCTGTGGAAACAGAGTCTGAGAAAGGGGGTACTTACAGGCATGGCTCAGGGGTGCCTGGGGGAATGCAGTCTGGAAACAAAGATGGTTGTGAGCCCGCAGGAAGGGGGCCTGGAGCGACCAGTCTCCAGAATGGCTCAGGTGGCCCTGATGGATGGCCCGTGGGTGAAGCTGGGAATTGGGAATTATCCAGAGGCCAGGGGGAAATGGGCCCTGGGAGAGGACATCCTTCTGATGATGACCTAGGAGGTCCTGGGACAGTGGGGTTTGTGGGTAGAGGTGGCCTCAAGTCGTCTAGAACAGTGGAAACTGCTGGGGAGGAACGCGTGGAAGCAGGAGCAGGGGGCTCTGGAAGAATCAAGCCTCGGGGTCAGACTGGAGATGACGGGGGCTTCCGCGCTTCAGGGGCGCTGGGGGCCTTTGGAGAAAGAGGCTGTGAAGATGGATCTGGGCATCCAGGAACCATGGAGCCTGGGTCTCTGAGGGCAGAAGGCATAGCGGGGGATGGGGACGGGACCAGGTACCTTGGTGCCAGGGCATCCGCAGCTGGAACTGGGCATTGGGACAATGCCAGGCACCCTGAGGCACTAGCTCCTCATGCTGGGGCTGGTTCTGGGAGCCAGTGGGCTTATGGGTCTGGCAATGTGCTGGGTCATGAGGATGGGTCACAAATGCCAGGGCCTCAGGGAACTGGGGGCAGAACAGCTTATGGAGGAGGGTCGAGGGATCTTGGGCCTGGGGGAGTGGAGCCAGGGAGTAAGGCTGGCTGTAGAGATGGTTCAGGGGGCCTCAGAGGGATGGGGTCAGCGGACGGGGCAGATTATAGGAGTGGCATCGGGGGTTCTGGGGAAATGGGGTCAGTGGACGGGGCAGGTTATAGGAGTGGCGTAGGGGGTTCTGGGGAAATGGGGTCAGTGGACGGGGC
>NW_007728354.1:0-29077 GCF_000696425.1 Galeopterus variegatus
GAAGGGATCCCTACCTGAGGAGGGATGTGAATGTTACAGTTTTTCACCACTACAGACAGAGCGCTCTGTGTGTGGGTGGAGAAGGGGGTGAAGATGTTCTTCTCTTAGTCTGTGGGGTCCCCAAGGAAACTGGGTCCATCTTCAGCTGGTCAAGGGGGGAAATTCTTCCATCATGGGTCTGAGTAAGTACAGTAAGAATGGCACAGACCAGGTGATGAGTGTCTCATTTCCTCAGGCCACCTCAGAGACTGGTCATTGCTCCTACTATTTGTGGGGTCACAGTCCTGACTCATTGAGAATGCTCAGACATCTGAAGCCAGGCAATATAGGCACAATTCACCCATCAATACTCTGCAAATATGTAGGTAAAATCTAAATACTCTTACTTACCCTTTGCATTTGGGGCTAAATTGAAACTGTCGTGTCTCACAGTCAACTTTCTATTTGAGTCCTACAGGCCTTAACTAATTTAGAGGGTGGTGTCATGGCCAAAGAAGGGACATGCATTACATGACGGAATGTGTAGCATCATTAGAATGAAGTATCATCACAATGGAAATATCACTGCAAAATGAGCTTTGTGCCTGGTATATGTACCCCCTAACATCTCATCAATACGATGATGCAGAAATTTCTTTATCAGAGAGTTGGTGTTAAGACTTAAAGTGAAGATTCCTCTGAGAAAAAGAACATAATGATTAATGTTTACATTAGGGGGGTAAATGGAACGATGATGCAGAAATTTCTTTATCAGAGAGTTGGTGTTAAGACTTAAATTGAAGATTCCTCTGAGAAAAAGAACATAATGATTAATGTTTACATTAGGGGGGTAAATGGAAGGCTCGAAAATTTTTCCTAGAGCAGGTTTTGATCCAGAGACACACAGAAAGAGCTAGAAGTACAGCTTGGGAGAAAAGAGGTTAATAAGATCAGCATGTACTCCAGATAGTGTTGAATGGAGAGCAAGTGTTTGCTAAGAGCTGGCTCTCTGACCTCTGTAGGAGCCCCATGACATAAACCCTCAGGACACAAACCCTCAGGATACCACTTCCCTGAGGTTGTGGTGCTGCCATAGAACAGTGCAGCCATCGTTGGACACCTCTCTGGTGACCACACAGGCTAGTGGTAAGTCTCTGGGGACCATCTACACTGAAGCTTGGTCAACAGAGGCTATCAAAGAATCACTTGTTTTGATCATACCCCAGTGCAGACAAGACCCTGGGCAATGGATTTACTGAATGGTAACTGACAGAAAAGTACTTGAAAGCGTTCTGAGCTAGCCGTGGCCCTCACTGTTGAGAAATGATGTCTGGGAATTCCACTCTGCCTTCTACCCTTCCAGCCCACCCCCCACTCCAGTAACGGCCCTGTGATCTCATCCTCCAAGACAGACTCTGAAGGCAGAGTGAGCTTGATGTATGTAAATCTCGCGCCCTAGCTAGACTCTCCCAGAGAGGCTGCCCTGGAGAAAATCTATTGCCCTAATCAATTACCAAACTTCCAAATGTAATAGATTGTGCTCTCTTGCTGGAGACCATCAAGCCGTCATTTTTCTTGGTAATGAGCAATAGTGCAGGAGGGGAATTACACTTTCTCCGTGGCACTGGATGAAGGGTTCCAGTAAGCAGGGCCTGGCCAGGAAAGCTGGAAGTTACCTGCCAAGATGATGAAAAGGTGTCTGGAAGCCTCTCTCTCTTTGAAATTGTGCTCCAACAAATTCCTTTTGACTGCTTAGCATGGATCAGGCAGTTTGCTGGTATGGGAGATGTAAAATTGAGAAAGAATCCTTCTCCCTGGCTGGGTATCTCCCCATCTGGCCTTGCTTCCTTGTTCCCCACTCCTTCCAGGCTGGTCCAGTTCACCCCCAATTCCTGATAATAAGGGAATTATTGATAATAAGAACTTGATAATAAGAACTCACTTGGAAGCCTCACCTCCACTATTTAACAGGGACTGGAATTAGTCTGTTGCCCAGGGATGCTTCACGGGCATTGGTATGTAGTCCCCAAGCATTTGTTTCTCCCCTGAAATGTGCTCCTGTGCATGCATCTGGGCTCCTGCCTCAGTTTACCTATCCAGCTTCCTCTTTCTCTTTCGGAGTTGAAACAGTGTCTCTTTGGTCTGCTTTCCTGGGCTCTTGCTAGGCAACTTCCCCGAGAGTGGAGAGCTCATTTTTCTACCTCACTCATGCTATGAGGGTCCTGAATGACTCCGCGTCTTGATACTACAGCATACCAGTCTTCAACTACTGATCATACCCTGGGCATCTTCCTGCAGTGTTTCATTGCCTACTGAAGTGAATCCCTGACATACAGATGGAGGCCTGAACGCTGTGTGATATCATCATGCCCCTTCGGATCTGTAGTCTTCTTCCAAAGGTGGTGCTTTTTATGAGACCCCTCTTAGGGAGTAGTACTTGACACAAATGGGTGAGTTTTTACGGGTGGAATTTGGGACACTTGGGTTAGTTTCCTCTTCCTTTCCCATCTATTTCCAACCTTATTTTCCTTCAAGTACAAGAACCTAAGACCCTAGTCCACCCTGCAGGCCCTTCCTGGCTATGGCACTTACCCACCTGGTGCTCACCTTCCCAATGGAGAGACATCTAGATACTGAACAGGTAAACACGAACCACTGTGATAAAGCAATAATAAAGGTGAGGACAAAGGGGTGTAGAAGCAAGCACAGGGAAGGGACTGTTAACTCTGCCTGGAGTAGGGGGTGGAGCCAGGGATGTCATAGGAAAATATCTGAAATGGATCTTAAAAGAGGGGTAGGAGTCGACACAGCAGACAAGGGTCTCCTAGGGAAAGGGTGCCCTGGGAGAATCCACTGCTGAGTGATATAAGAGAGTCTGAGAAAAGAATGTTCCAGCTACTTTATACATTCTGGAATTTCAGTGATCCATTGCCCCCAAAATATAGTTCCTGCCCCACAGGAACTAAAACCTAGTTGGAGAGAAAAGTTACCCACACAGTAAACAGTTAAATAATGATGAAAGACTCTACATAACAAAGTGCTACTTTGTGTAGAAACAAGTGCCAAAGACATGTCAGGTGCTGAACTGTCTGGCCCAGGTAGTACCGTGCAGAAGGCTGGGAGGAGGGCAAGGCTGCTGGCCTGCAGCAACTCGGGAAACCATCAAAGGGGAGTTGCTATAGGAGGTAACAGAAAGGACCTTTCCACTGTCTGCATGTGATTTATGTGGTATGTGTGGCTGCCCTCTTGGCCTCTGCCCCACAGGGGACTCCATTGGATTTCCAGTAGAGAAGCAGAAAAAGAAGTCTTCTTAAAAATTGTAGGACGTGGCGTGCATGTGTGTTTGTATCCAACAACACATGTAACAGTGCAGCCAGCTCTGAGCACCGGCTGGTGGAGAAGTGTCCTGAATGCAAAGTGAGGGAGTGGCCTTTGCCAACACCAGCTGGAGCTGCTGCTCTGCTGTGCAAGCAGGATGAGGACAAGCTAGTGAGCTGTCATCTCTCCAAATAAGTTTCTTCTCTGAACTTGGAGGATCAGCTGGCTGTTCTGAGAAGGGCTGTGGGCATCTCAATGCCTTTCTCTTGGTGGAGCACACCTCCTACTGTGGGGAGCGTGGCTCAATGCAACTTCACTCTGCAGGTGGTTGGAGCTTTGTCCTGGCTCCTTTCTGGGGGCATGGCCCTGACCAGCAGGCACAGGCGAGTGTGACATGGTGACATTCCAGGAAAGAGTGGGCTGCCTTCCTGTGGTCATGGCAATCTGCTTCTGCACTCATTGGTGGCAGGTTTGGGCTGGGGGACTCCCTGCCTCCACTGGTGAAGCATGAAGGGGCCTGGGAGTATGGAGAGCTTCATTATCAGTTTCTCTCTCACTCTTTCTCATTTTCCTCTAAGCCTGTGCTAAGGACAGCTGGGGGCCATAGCATAAGCCATTGGGATCAGGATTCAAACTCCAACTCTACAAGCTGCATGATCTTCAAGAGTTTACTTAATCTCATAGACTCATTCTTCTCCCCTATAACATGAGAATTGTAATGACTGCTATAAAACACAGAATTGTTGTCTGGTTTAAACGTGAGAATAATTATATATAAACAATATTTGGTACTCTGTAAGATGGCTTAGAAAATGTTTGCTTGTATGCCCCCTAATTTTACAGATAAGAACCCTCAGACTCAAATGCAACTTCACTCTGCAGGTGGTTGGAGCTTTGTCCTGGCTCCTTTCTGGGGGCATGGGCCTGACCAGCAGGCACAGGCGAGTGTGACATGGTGACATTCCAGGAAAGAGTGGGCTGCCCTCCTGTGGTCATGGCAATCTGCTTCTGCACTCATTGGTGGCAGGTTTGGGCTGGGGGACTCCCTGCCTCCACTGGTGAAGCATGAAGGGGCCTGGGAGTATGGAGAGCTTCATTATCAGTTTCTCTCTCACTCTTTCTCATTTTCCTCTAAGCCTGTGCTAAGGACAGCTGGGGGCCATAGCATAAGCCATTGGGATCAGGATTCAAACTCCAACTCTACAAGCTGCATGATCTTCAAGAGTTTACTTAATCTCATAGACTCATTCTTCTCCCCTATAACATGAGAATTGTAATGACTGCTATAAAACACAGAATTGTTGTCTGGTTTAAACGTGAGAATAATTATATATAAACAATATTTGGTACTCTGTAAGATGGCTTAGAAAATGTTTGCTTGTATGCCCCCTAATTTTACAGATAAGAACCCTCAGACTCAGCAGTTTAGCCTCTCACCCAAAGCCATCCATCAAGGATGGGAGCTGAGACTGGAGCCTGGGAAGTACAGGAGCGTGAGGAGGTGAGGGACAGATGCTCTGGTGTGGGTCTGCTCCTAACCAGGTGTGGGATTTTGGACAGACCCTGCTCTCAGGCTTCAGTTTCCCTATCCGTGAAGCAGAGGAGGGATCGGATCCTCTCCAGGGCCCCCTGATACCACCGCTCCTTCTTTTATGCAGTGGAGGCCCAGCCCGTGACCCCGCCACTCTGTATTCCACAGAGAAGCACCCGCGTGGGCTCCCAGTGAGACTCCTCCACAAAGAGAGTCTATCGCAACAGAACTTCTCAAAGCCTTTGGCCTCGGGAACCTCCTTTGAGAACAATCCGAGGGAGGCAGGGGTGAGGACCCACAGGGTGCTGAGTAGGAGCCACTAGAGTGGCAGATTGCTGACACCATGTGACCCGGTTTTCCTGGTTTTGACTTTTCCATGCCGTCTCCTTTATTTTTCCTTCCCTGTCCTTTCAATGACCTGAAATGCTGTCACAACCTTATCTTGGTTTTCCTGTAAATGTCTTTTTCTCTTCTTTTAAACCTTGCTCTCCTCCATGCTGATAAACTAGAACTGAGACTTACTGTGACAACAGTAGCAGGTTTTCCTGGAAAAAAAAATTGTGTATATGTAGCAGAAAGACATAGAGACTGAGAGACAGAAAGTTAGAGATTGTGAGAAAGAAAAACACTAAAAAGAAGCTTATGGACAATCTGAGAGAGAGACAGATGGATATTAATGGCCAGAAAGACAGAGATAGAGATAGAGAGGAGACTACAGAGGGACATTTAGGCAGAGACAGGGAGATTGGTCCACCTGCTCTTAGTGTCCCTGTCTACAAGGAGGGCTGTGGTGTAGACTATCAAGTCCACTGATGAGTTGGGTAGAACTGGGAAAGATATCCTGGGGAGTGGCATGTACAGTCTTCATTTTCCCTCTGCACTTTGGGCTTTTCCAAGAGATTGCAAGGTCATTGCCTACAGAGGGACCCCAGGAGAGAGTCGTGGTCATCTGCAGTCTCTGAGGCCAGGGCAATGGTCCTTTGTCTCCGTGTTTTGCCTTGGATGGACCTGAAGGCAGTGGTTTGGAGGATGCTGGCATTGTCTTCCATGAAATCAACTTAAGGATCATCTGTGACCCCCAAGTATCTTGACATTTTGTGATTCTATTTACATTTTATATGTTTATGTCTTGTTTTCACAACCAGATTGTTAAATTCCTTAAGAGCAGGCATTTTTATGTAAACTTGATGCCTAGAATGTAGTAGGCCCTTAATAAAGTCCTGTTGAATTACTGAACCTGTATCTTCAGACGTGGTCATATGGATGGAGGGATGTCAGAGTATTGGAGGAGACCCACTAAATAAACACTGGCCATTTCTAGAGGAAAACCTCATAGATAGCCAGGCACTTGAGTGGGCTGGCAAGCTAAGAAAAGGTAAAGGCCTTTTTTTTGAGGGTTAGGGCCCTTTTCCAAAGCCAGAGAGAGGGAGAGAGAGAGAGAGAGAGAGAGAGAGGAAAGTCACACCAAGAACATAAGTGGAGACAAGTCTGTCAACAAGTCAACACAGAATGACTCAGGAGGTGGCCCCAGGCAGAAACAGATGTACCCAAACCAGCTTTCTAGAGAGCTGAGAAGCCTCTGATAATTGTGTTGGGTGACAGCATTTCTGATTATACCAGCCTTTCTTACCTTTGAGGAGAGCAGGGGACACTGAATCTATGTTAAGCTTGTCTTGCAGGCTTGGAGTGGTCCCTGGAAGGCTCTTGTTTGTGTGGGGATATTTGCCCTGGTGCCAGATGACACAGATTGCCATGCTTTTCTAGTTTATCGTTCTTCTTATCTTCTCTCACTGTTCCTATTTATTCCTGTTGTGTGTTTCTGTTTCCTTATTTTACACATACTCAAATGAGGGAGAGCTAGGCAGAAGTGCTCACCATGCCTGTCACCTGGCCAGCTTTTATTCATTTCTCAGGTAGCTTAAAAGTCACTTCTTCTGGGAAGATATCCCAGTTCCCCAAACTGAAGTAGGAGCTCCTCTATGTACTTTCTTGACTAAAATACCTACCACCCTGAACACAGTTGCCTGCTCAATGGTCTGCCTCTACCATCAGATTGTATGCTCACTGAGGGCAGAGGCTGTGCTCATCAAGGGCTCTTCAGTGCTCAGGACACTGCTGGGTGACAGTGTGTGTTTAACAAGTGTTTGTTTAATGACTGTGTGTCAGCCAAGGGGCAGCCCGATCTCTCTGACAGGGCACAGCACTTCTGTGATGCTGGGACCCTGGCTGCTGGGCAGAGGTTACCAAAGGCTGACTTCCAGGTGAGTGGAAGGTGCTCCCACAGCCCTCTCTGCACCAGCCCGTCTTGTTTCCTCATTGTTCCCCACTCATCCAGCCTCTGCACATCCTCCTGCCCCTTGTCTCTGATGTCCTCTCCTTTGTCAATCTGTCCTTGAGCTTGGAGATGGCCTCCTCTGTGGGCCATCCCCTGACTCTACTGCACATGCACTGGCCTTTCCAGTCTGCATCTCACAGTGGGGACTCAGGTTACAATGTCTTCCTCCTGTGTAGTTATAACCCTCCTTTCTTACCAAAACATACAACATTAGAGCTGCAAGGGATCGTAGACGTGGTCCTGTCCACATCCTTCAATAGACAGGCCAGGATATTGAGGCCAGGGATCTCAAATGACCTCCCTGAGGGGATACAGCTGTCTGGTGGCAGACTAGGGCGGAAAGTCAGTCCCCCAGCTTCAAGTCCAGGGTGGATTCCAATTCCCCTTCATTCTTAGACTTTTGTGCCATTTCATCCTAACCCAGGGCTGCTGTGACAGATTATCACAAACGTGGTGACTTGGGACAACAGATATGTATTCTCTTATAGTTCTGGAATCTAGAAGTCCAAAATCAAAGGGTCAGCAGGATCATGCTCTCTCTGGAGGTTCTAGGAAAAAATTGTTCTTGTCCTTTCCAGCATCTGGTGGCAGCTGGCATTCCTTGGCTGTGGCAGCATCACTCCAGTCTCTGCCTCTGTCTTCACATGCCCTTGGTCTCTCTCTGTCCTCTCCTTTTCTGTCTCTCCCACCCTTGGATTTAGGGCCCACCCTATCTAGGATGCCTTCATCTTGAGACCTTTATTTACAAAGACTGTTATTCCAAAAATGTTCACATTCTGAGTCTGGGTGGACACATCTTTTTTTGGTGTGGGGGCACTACAGCTCAACATACAGCAAAAACACAGTCCATGCTGATTAGTGCCTGATAGTAGCACTGCTGGCGTCTGATCAGGCCCACTAGACAACCGCAGGGTGGCTCTGGGGAGGCGACTGGGGTTTGATGGAGAAAGGCAGTTTTCTAGGCCAAGAGAAAGTGAAGGGCAGGGGTCTCAGAGGCTGCAGGGAGCAAGGCTCGTGGGAGACTTGAGGACGGAGCCTCAGATAGTGCGTGAGTCAGAGCTGGCAGGGGCACTTGGCTGGGCCCGGCACCAGGAGAGGTCCCACCGCAGCCAGGGCTCCTGCGGGGGAGGCTAACTGGCATTTTGCAGTAAGCGGAAAGAGGTGGGCCTCCCTCCCCCAAAACATCTATTTTTCCAAGATGGTGCTTTTCAGTTCTCAGCTTGGCCCTCCCTGCTCGGATGCTGCTGAGAGAAATCCACCCCAGAATAGACTGGGGCGAAGGCAAGTGGCCCCGTCACACGTCCCCGTTGGCTACTGGAGAGGCAAATGAGTGCGAAGGCAATGGGAAGCTTTGTGAAACACGTAGGCGTGTCTGTACACAAACATCGGCTCATACAAATAAACCAAACCTGGCCAAAAATAACAGAAAAGGCAGCAGATGCTTCCAATTAAAATGTCAGCATCTCCCGAGAAGCCGCGTTCTCACGTGGTGTGGGTGCTCGGGGGCCGAGGACTACTGGAAGGGATCACATATGGAAATCTGCTTGCATTAGACCACATCCCAGACGCCACGAAAGACACTGGCCTGACCTTGCAATTAGCACATTGGCTGTTTCCAATGTGTGCGGTACATGGATGCAGGGAACAATTAGAAAGCTGTGAAACAGAGCGAGTGTTCCCACTGCAATGTGTGCGGTACATGGATGCAGGGAACAATTAGAAAGCTGTGAAACAGAGCGAGTGTTCCCACTGAGTCCTATAAACAGCGAGGGACCCAGGAGCATTCCCAGGAATATTACTCTGTGGGCTTCCTCACCACCATCTTCTCTCCTCTTTGCCTCCTTTTCCCCATATTCTTCGACATTGTAATGAAAGGAAATCAATTTACATGAGTGACAGGCCATCTTAGTGGGAAAAGTCTGTCAAAGGCCATCACAAGAATGTGAGAGGGGGAGGCAGGGGATAAAGGAGTGATTGTCCCCTCTCTGCCTTGGTGCTGCTGGGAAGGGAGATGACGGCACTGCACACACAGTGGGCTACGCACCCCACATGTGTGGTCACATCCCCTACCCCACTGTACCACCAAACCCTTCAGACTGTTCCTTTCAAATCTGCTTTGCTATTTACTAAGAGCAGGTCCTCATTCTCCCTTCCTCCTAAGGTAGCTTTCTTTGTTTTTTTCCAAAATCTCTTTTTTCCTAGTTCTTGTTGGGCAACTACTAAGGAAGCCAATCTAGGAGACAAGGAAATGGCAGAGGAGCAGAGAGGAATCCAACATTGTTCTTTCCAAGATCTCACCATTTCATCAATGGGGAGTATGTGTTTGAAAGGGTGCCTTATTTGGATAAATGAATCTCCCTCTTCTCCTAATTATTTTTATTATCATCACTATCATAGTAAAATCCTCATATTATAGCTAAAGATTCAACTAGAGTAATGTCCACAGAAATGCAGAACAATGGGGAAATTAATGAACTGAATCCTCATTTGCGTTTCTGTAGGGAAAGATGATAATTTGTTGGTTTTAATAGGCTCCTGGATTGGGTTGCTACCACGGGCCAATGCTGCGAGGGCCGGGAACACACTGGGTAATGCAAGATGTGAAACTCAAATATTTTTATGTGAACTCAAACACACTTTCATTTCTTAATGGTCACTTTGACTAACCAGATAAGAGAAAGACCTATCTGCATAAAACAAATGATTCATTTTGACAACGGAAGCTTAAACAGGATGTTAATTAGCAGCCATAGAGATGGGAAGGTTCTGGATGGGAACAATTATGCAGACAAACCCACGGTATGGCTACAACGTGCCAGGGCCCCATCCCTCACCATATGGCTGCAGTCTGGTAAATGGCTCATTGGCAATTCATTACCGTATCGCTTGGAACTCAGGAGTGAATCATTTATGATTAGCCAATTCATTATGCTCTCCTTGGTACCTCTAAGGGGACCCTGAGGGCTTGCCTCCTCTATCCTGTTATTTTTAGGACAAGTGACAGGGAAGGAACAGCCCTCCCTCCCCCAGCTGCCTCAAAGTACTGTTTGCTGGAAAGTTTGCTGGAATCCAGATAGAATCTTTCAAAAGAAAATAAACAAGCAAAAAATCCCTGCAGTCATGAACTGAAGCCACAGCTGGAACTATTGGAACATTCCAGGAGATGAAAACAAAGATTTTCTCCTTCTTCCTCCCCATCCTCCTGAGGACACATCAGCCAACCTTGTGAGTACACTTTAGCTACAACAAGAGCATGATCAGGGAGAAAGAAGGACTAGCGACCATCAGACCAGGGGACAGGAAGCAGTGGTTCTGGGAGGGGCTGTATACTAACTACCTTTGGGTAAGTCAGCTTGATCCTTGATCCTTAGCCTGAGAACCTGCAGAATGGATATAACCCTCTCTGTCTTTCTTACTTCCCAGAGGTGTGGAGAGCATCATGAGAGAAAGGTCTCTGATGAGTAAAATTACTCTGAATCCATGAGGCTGATTAAACGGCAGTAGATCAGCTTGTGAGCCCTCTCTGTCTTTCTTACTTCCCAGAGGTGTGGAGAGCATCATGAGAGAAAGGTCTTTGATGAGTAAAATTACTCTGAATCCATGAGGCTGATTAAACGGCAGTAGATCAGCTTGTGAGCTACTAGAGAGACTTATTTTCAAATCATTAGAACAGGTGCAGAGGAAGAAGGGGCACAGCCTCTCTCATTGGAATCCACTATTGATGGGGTCTGCTCACCTCTGCAATTTAGCAGTTTTACTGGAGTAGCCAAGGAAGAGTGTATGGAACTTTGTATAAGGCAAAAAAGTGGAGGTTGGACCTGAGAACTGGTTAATAGGTATGTATTTTGTAGAGACTGAAGCCTGACAGAGAAGCAGGAATGCCTGAAAATGCAGAAAAACATTAGAACAGGAGGGTTACAGCCACAAACAACCCCAAAAAAGAAGGAACAAAAAGGGGAAGGAGGATGAACAAGAAATGAACATTGAGTTATGAAGCTGGTGAGAGTTGCTGAGTGTTTGGCTGGGAAGGGGTGCGGGACTGCTGAGGGGAGGCCTGCTGAGTGCAGATGCAGGGTGGTTCTGTTTCGGTTAATGCGCAGAATGTGGAGAGAATTTTTGTCGAGCTTGTTCCCTAAAATTCTCTGCAGCATGTCCCCTAGTCCTGTAAAGCCTACCTCCACGTCATAATCCCAGGGCTGAGACAAGGGTCCCAGTCTCCTAAAAATGCATACAACAGTCACAAACGCTACCACTCCCCTGCATCATCCATCTGACCTAAAAGAAGAGTGCTTGACACACTCAACAGGGATTACACATTTAATTAACTCTCATTTTGTTTCCTTCTTAGAATTACGAGGGGTTCTAGGGAGGACTTTCCATGGCCAGGTCTCTGGAAAGAGCTGTCCAGGGAACTTTAAAATGTACTCAACAGGGATTACACATTTAATTAACTCTCATTTTGTTTCCTTCTTAGAATTATGAGGGGTTTCTAGGGAGGACTTTCCATGGCCAGGTCTCTGGAAAGAGCTGTCCAGGGAACTTTAAAATGATGCCTTCTTTCTTCTTGTGATAAATTTCCCTGTGGCAAGCAGTAGAGGCATTAAAAAAGAAAAGATTTTATCGACCATTCTTTAAGAAAACAAACAAACAAAAATTACAACCCACACAGGTCTTTAGAATGTTGTGGTTTGGAAGAAGCACTGCCCAGAAAATCCAGGCTTCTGGATTTAACACTGATTAATGGTATAGCCTTGGACGTGTTAGTTAACTTCTTTATGCCTTCCTCAGTCTTCTCATCTACAAAGTGACTGTCAGGTAAACTTTATTTCGTTGATTAGGTGAGCTCTAAGAAAATGTTTCTTGGAGCGTAATCTTACTACTCCAAATAAACCGTGACTGGTGGCTTTGCTTTATGAAGTTAAAGGATGGATGTGTGTTCTTTTCAGCTTGACCTCTCTAGCATCCCATGGTTCATTGTTGTTGCCCATAGTTATGGCATATGAAGATATGCTGATCCTTGTCAACATCACAAACCCTAGATACGAAACTGTTTCTATGGTAACATGTATTTTATGGATGTCCTGGTCTGTTGAGCCCAACCAAACACCTACTGTGTGCAGGAGCTCTCCTAGGCTCTGGGGCACAAGGAGGAGGGGACACAGAGCCTGTCCTGGAGGAATTTATGTCCTGGTTGGGGGAGTTAGAACCATAAACAAACCATTTCCGTCCAAGTTGGTATGTGAAACAATAGACTATCAAAGGTTTCTCCAAGTCTTTTTCCCCAAGGGTTACCTGCATATATGGGAAACAACTGGGGAGTTTATTAAAAGGTGCATTTCTGCCCCACCCCTACCTTCTGAATCTAAATCTCCAGGTGTGGAACTTCGAAATCTGCCTGTG
The DNA here is from genome assembly GCF_000696425.1 of Galeopterus variegatus. Taxonomy (NCBI): domain Eukaryota; kingdom Metazoa; phylum Chordata; class Mammalia; order Dermoptera; family Cynocephalidae; genus Galeopterus; species Galeopterus variegatus. Next base: position 12,564 of record NW_007728354.1, read on the forward strand.
TCTTCTGCCTGACACTAAAGTTCATTATGGGAAAAGTTAGCCATGGGAACTCACAGAAGAATGGTGCAGCATCCCACCTTTATGTACCACTTATCTGAGCTCTCTGTTCTTCCAGGCCTGGGATCTTACAGCCTAAACTTTTCTCTAGAGCCATAAAATGAGGACATTCTATACAGGGACAAGGAAAAAAGCTCATCCTCCATGATGTTCTGGCTCTAGCTAAGACCTGCTGGCTTCCTCCTGCTCTTTTCTATAGGGCAGAAGCCACTTGATCCACCACTGAAAGACTTAGCTCTGCCTAAGACTCTGGGACCACTCTGATCTTAGGAAGGTGTTAAGTGGCCCTTGAGTAGGCCCTTGTCACTGCTAGTCCTGCCTTGACCATGTAATTCATTATCAGACCTTGGCTGTGTTCTGGGTCCTCCTCCAACCTTACCCAGTGTCCCAGAACTTCTATAGCCCTTGCTCTTCTGTGTCTTCTCCAGGGACATGCACTTCATCTGCATCCCTGTGAACAGAGACAATGCCACCTTCTCTACCTGTTGATGTGGCATCACTTAGGCCAAAAGACAAAGCATTTTTACAAAAAGGATTGCATTGGAACTACACAGCAACTTACATGTTTTCCAGAGAGATAATATTATGTTTATTTTATAGATACATTTTAGAGATTAGTTAAGTTCACAAAGCTGGCAAGTGTCAGACCCAAGTCTCAAAATGGGGTATTCTTACTCAGCTATAGTAATGTGGCCATCATAATAATCAAAGGTCCTTTACAAGGGAAATGTTCATGGACAAAACACAACTTGAGAGTCCTTCTGTCTCTTTCTGGACGTGTCCAGCACTTGGAATGGCCTCTAACACCTTTGGTGAGCCAGCTGGCCAGAGTGCAAATAGCCTGACATCTGGAGTCTTCTCTATTTCTTATTCTCTTTGCAAACTTGGGCAAGTCTTAGCCTTTCTGACCCTTGGGTTCTTTGTCAGTAAAATGGGACAATACACACATACGAGAGGGTGGTGTTGAGTGGATTGAATGAAACAACGCAGGTAATGTCTTTGCTCAGAAAATGGTAGCTTCTCTGTCATTTCCTTGTCCTGCTTGCCCTGTGCATGGAGCCCGGTTGTCTCTCCTCACCTCTGCAATGGAGGTCCTCCAGTCCTAGAGACTTCTTGCTGTGGTGTCTGACTCTGACAGCCACCTGGCTTGTCCTTACCAGGTAAGAGCTGATCCCTCCCTTCTCATAGCATCATGGAAATCCCACCTCTTTCTAAACCCAGATAGAACCTGGTGAAAAAGCAGAGGTGGATCCACTTTAATATGGCTAGTCTGTCTGCATCTGTCCCTGACTCTTACCATTCTGAGCCTCAGTGGGCACAGTGGAGCAAAGAAGGAGCTAGAAACAGGAACATGAAATGGTTCTGGGTGCCATGCTCTTTCTCAAGGAGCTGGAAACCTGAACGTGCCTACTGGAGACTCTGAACACTTCACGCATTAGAGCAAATCCAGTACTGAAGGTTAGAAAGCATTTTACAGCAACCTGGTGTGCCAGAGAGGCACCAGCGCTCTTTGGGGTGGGCTTAAATATAAACCAAGTGGCCAGGAGGAGTGATTATTTCTACAAGGGATAATCTTCCTTATACACTGTGTTCTTTCTTTCCATGACCCCTATTAAAAAATAATAAGTAGCCAATTATTATCAATTTATTGGCTACTTCTTATAATTACATTATCTATGACTTACTCAGTGGAATCTAATTTGACTCTAGAGTTATTTGGTGGGAAATAGTTATTTGGTTGGCTGCAAAGTGCCTCCCCACTCTTTATTTCATTTGGTACTCACATGAGCTCTGTGAGGTATCTAGGGCAGCTATTCTCAACTCCAGTTCACAATCTGGGAAACAGACTCAGGTCAAAGCATAACACGATACCCAAAATGGGAGTAAAGCCCATGTCAACTCCCTGCTGGACCCTCTCCTCCAGCACACGGCCTCTCTGAGGACATTGCTCAGTGATTTTAATAGTGATCACTTCTGTAGCACTTAGAAGTTTGCAAAATGTTTCAAATTCCTTATCTGATTTGATCTTTACAACCATCCTGTGAGACAGAGAAGAAATTATAATACCCATTTTTAACAGAGGAGTAACTGGTTTAGAGAGGTGACTTGCCCAAGGTTATGCAGCCTTTAAGACATAAAAACTGGATGAGAAATCCGGAATCTTCGTTTTGATAAAATGCTTTATTTCAGTACAGCACCCCTGGAGTCCAAGGACTCACTAGAAACATGTGGCTTAAAAGTGACATGCAACAACCACATGGCATCATAATTACATTTTTTTATAAAAGGCTATTCTTCTGGGACAGAGTTTCTTAATTTAGGGAGTCCATGAGCCTCCCCTGAGATAGTATTTATATATGTATATGCATTACATTTATATATGAATATGTATTTATAAAGCTGTATTTTGGGGAGATTCTTTAAAACTATCATCAGATTTGCAAAGGAGCGTGACCCCCCAAACCAGTGACCTCAGTGATTCTGGTCTCTTCTCCACCAGCTGAGGACTAAGTTGGTAGTGGTAGGGGGCTTGGGACTGGGAAGGAGGTGAGAAGGCAACAGCGGAGACCAGGGGGACAGAGTCATGCATGCGAAAGGAGGTGCATGTTTTACCCAGGCAATGGTTATGCAGTGACAAATACTGCTGAGGTCAAAGACTTGAATGAATTGATGTATCCAGCAGTTAGAGAAGTTTCTGTGGAATCGTGGGGATAGAAACAAGATCATAGAGAGTTAAAGAAGATAGAGATGAGAGGGAAGACAGTGAGTGTGGAAACGCTTCTTTAAGTGCTGGCAATTAAGGAGAGTGGAGAGACACAATGCTAGCTTGGGGGGTTGGGGGGATAGCAGGACCAAGGAAAGTTCTCCCTCTTTTTTTTCCTTTCCCCTTAAAAATGGAAGATGATGTGTTTGTCTAGGAAGAATGTATTTGGAAGGGAGAGACCCAGTGAGAGAGAAGACACCTAATTAGGAGACAGGAAAGGATGTGTCCTGAGCTGAGGTGGGGGGTTAACTTTAGAGTAGATTTGAGACTCTTCTGGAGCTGGAGTGAAGATGGAAGGGAGAGGTGAGGACACAGAGAAAGTGTGAGCTTCTTGTACATTTCCTGCCAATTTCATCTATGGTAGAACTTAGGGCACTTGCAGCAGACAGCAAGCTACGCCAACCAGCCAGGCTGCTTCCTGCCACCCCTGGGCACAAGGCCTCTTGGCTCTGGGCATCTCTATGGTAGAACTTAGGGCACTTGCAGCAGACAGCAAGCTATGCCAACCAGCCAGGCTGCTTCCTGCCACCCCTGGGCACAAGGCCTCTTGGCTCTGGGCATCTGACAGCTTCTTACTGTCCTCCCCAGTCTGTCTGTGTCTTCCCATTTCCCAGCTTCAGGTACTGACCCTGCCAGGGGCTTCTCCAGCTGTTCCCTGGGGGGCCACCCCAGAGCCCCCAGTCTCCTGTGGGTGATTCCAGTAGTAAAATACAGAAATGTATTTGGGCAATTGTCTTCATCGTTGACTTACTTTATTGCTAAACCTTTCAGAAAACTTACACTACACAGTGTACAGATATACCATGCTATAGTTATAAAATAGATTATATTTGACAATTTCTGTTTGTAAACCTTTTTTTTTTTCTCCAACTTCAGCAGAAATGGGCTTCCATATTGTTTCTAAGGCACAATGAGAGTTTTCCTATTGTTTTACTTTTAGTGCCTTTCCCAGTGACATAACCTCCTAAGCCTATGAAAGAAATGTTTTTAATGAGATCTCAAAGCACATATAATCCTCCCCCCACTAATTCTCCAATTGTCCTATTCACCTCCAACTTCCCCTTCTAATAGAAGGTAATAGAAGGTTTTCAAAGACTTATCAGACTGCCAAAGGAGCTTCCTGAAGCTCCCAAGTCATTGGGCCATTTTCTCTGGGGACAGGTCATCATCTAACAATCCTCTCTGCTCCCCAAGTTAGCCTGTAGCCCCCCCTCCCACCCTACTGTGAGACTGTCCCTGGCAGGGGTGTGACCATGCTGGGCTTGCTTTTTAACCCTCTTTCCTTCTTTGGGGACCTGCTACACCATGTGTACAACAAAGGCATAGATCAAGGTTGGAATGGATTTTGGGGGGAAGCTCAGAGCCACGTGTCAACAGAGAGTCCTCCTCTGATAACCATTTAAAAAATAAAACTTATTCTCATGCCCCATTGCTCTCTGTCCCCTCACACTGCTTTGTCATTTTTCATAAGATGTATCTCCCTCACCTGACTGTGTGACTGTTTCTCTCTTCAAGTGAATGTGATCTCCGCAAGATCAGAGGTGTTTTCTATTTCATTTTTCATAAGATGTATCTCCCTCACCTGTGTGACTGTTTCTCTCTTCAAGTGAATGTGATCTCCGCAAGATCAGAGGTGTTTTCTATTCTCAACCTGCTATATCTCCACTGGCCTAGCACAGTGCCTGGTGCCTGGTAGGAACTCACTACACAATTGCCAAATGCATGGTTGAATGAATCAAGGAAGCAGTGAGGTACAGCAAGGAAAGAGCCAAAGTGGAAGCCCCGAAATTCTGGTTCACCTTCTGCCTCTGTCATCAGCCAGTCATTAGCCACTGTGTGCCTCACTCCCACCGTCTATAGAGCATGCTAGCACCCGGAGCCCCTTACGACACTGACTTTCCTTTGATTTTTGAAAGGATGGAAAGTGAAAGAGAGGATGTGGGCTTTGTTGATATTCAGGGTCGGTTTACGTTCTAGCTCTGCCACTACCTTGGTGACCCTGGAAATGTCACTTCTCTTGAGTTTCAAACCCTTTTGTATAATAAGGATAATACATTTCCTCTCTTAGGAGGGTTGTGAGCACTGAATATAATGATATGTGTTAAGAACTGGGTTTGTTCACATTTCATGCTCCTATCAGGGATCAGGTTGCCCTTAAGGAAGGGAATGGTCTCTGCTCATTCACCTTTCCCACTTCAGCCGACTGGTTTGAAAATAGCCCGTCATGTTAATAGGCATGAAACACTGCCCCTAGGAAGCTGGTGCTGCCACACGGAGCCTCACCAGGACTTTGCTCACATGCGTTGCTAAGTGCCTTTGGGTGGCCTTCAAGATCTCAGCACACTGGAGCTTCCCAAAGTTCTGGGATAGTGGCACTGGGTCTCACATCACAGGTGTTGTGTGTCCTTCCCACTCTTCTCCCTGGGCTCTGAGCTGCCACATTGCAGGAACTAATTATTTTACCAGTTCAGCCCTGAATTTGATTGGCATCTTTTATGAGCCATCCTACATAAGTCATCTAAATCTCTCAAGATGTGGAGCCAAGTTATTAATGAGTCTGTCTTTCCCAAGGTGTCACGGAGAGAGCCAGTGAAGAGGGGGGCTCACACAGACCGGTGGAAAAAGACTCACTTCAGTAAAATGGCAAGTTTGTCTCTGTTCCAGCAGAAATGCACATGGACAAAATCCTGAGGCTGGAGCCAAGACTCAACTTTGGCTCTAATCACTGCTCCTCTGACCTGTCCTCAAAGCTTCACCTCCTCACCTTGTTGTGCAGGATTGCCAGCTGACTGGGGGCATTTTGTATTCTGCAATGCTTCCTGGGGATCAATCAGGTGAAGTTTGTGCCCTTCAGTTTAGTTTAAAATAGAAATATGGTCTTAGAAACAGTGCTTTCAGGCCTCTGCTTTTGTATTTTTGTTTACTTATTTGATTTATTTTTTCTATTTTCCTACTTTGGACAAACTTTCTTCATTCACATGTCCAGCTTCTCTTTTTGTCACTTCTATCCCTCTTTCCTTTGTGTCCTTTTTTTCTTTCTTCTCCTCCTGTACCTAAACTTAGGTATGCATCTGACAGATATTGACTGAGAGGTAAGGGCAGGGAGGGCATCAGACAGAGGAAGCAGCACACACAAAGACTCACAATTTAGGAAAAACAGGATCCAGGTGATGAAATATAAAGCTGGGAGGAAAGTGTTGGCCAGATATTGAATGACTTGGCTTTCTATTTTGTGTTTTGATTTTATCCCAAAGCTTATAGAATACCATTAAGAAAGGTGACATGATCCAATTCTGTTTTATACCAAGAATGGATCGGGTGATGTTATCTTGGGAACAAATTAAAGCCCAGACTAAAGGAGGAGAGTGGACAGATTAGAGAGATGGAAAGGAAGAAAACAGGACAGTAAGGCATAGTGACTGTCTCAGTGATGGTGCAGCGGGAGAAACAGGAGTCCAGTGTGACTCCCAAGCCTTGGCTTGGTCAGATGGGCACATAGTGTTGCTGGTAACTGAGAGAGGAATAAGGAGTAGGTTTCGATTGTTGTCAGGGTTGACGATGCATGACTATGGACATGAAGACAGACAGCTAAACAGAGATGAGAGGGGAGCATGAATGTACAGTGGCACCAATTTGGGGAGCTTGGGTGTGATTTCTGCTGCAGGGTTCAACTACCCAGATGTAAAAGTGAACCTGCCAACTGGGGTTTTACAAGTAGTCACCAAATTCCCTTCTTCCTGGTTCCTGGATGGCCCTTCCGATACCACCACTCTAGAGAAAAAAATGCAGGACATCATCAAGGTACACCTATTTTCTGGCCTCCAGGACCTGACTTACAAGATGACCATGCACAGAATGTTTGTCTGAAACACTTGCCTTTCCTCTCTGCAGTTGTGATTTGGCCAGAAACGTGGCTGACTCAGGTGATCAAGTACGGGCTTGATGTTTCCATTTAGTCCTTAGACAGTGGCCTTATTGGGATTACTTATAGATTACTTGAATTCTTATTCAGGTTCTGTGGTTTTTCTACTTACAGAATAGTGGTTTGGAATCTAGTCTCTGGAAGCAAAAAGCCTGATTCAAATTTTGGCTCTGACCTTGACTGGCTGTGTGACTTTGGGTTATCATGAGGTTTAATTAACATACATAAACACTCAGGCCTGTGCTTGACAGAAAGGGTAACTGTAGAAGATATTGTTTCTATCAGTGTGATTATGAGCTAGCTGTATGACCATGGACAATTCAGCTGTCTTTGGGCAACAATGTCTTCATTCACAAAATGAGGGTGTGATATGCTCTTTCCACACTATGTTCTGAGAAGACTTGGGGCTCCTACACCCCATCCCATCCCACCATTTCATTCATTTGATCTATTACCTTAGGGCTTCAAGTTTTCACTTGAAGAAAGGGCTCTGAAAAAAAAAAGTTGCAAATCATCGGGCCAGATGATTGAAGGTTCATCCTCAATGAAAACATTTTATTCTCTGAGTTAAAGAGATGCTCTTGACAATTGACAGTGGGATGAAGTGGGCAGGGAGGAGTTCTTGGAAGAGGTGAGTTGGAAACTAAAATATGGGTGTTTCTAGCAGCTGATGAACCTGGAAGAGAAGTTGCAATTCCTAAAGAGTGGCGAGTATGGAGCATAAATACAGAACCGAAGCTCTGGGGGGAGAAAAAGTTTCACAGACCAATTAGGACCCATCCCTTCCCTGAGGGAAGGAGAATGTGTAGACAAGGGCTTCAAGTATAGTTGTTCCAAGTTGAAGTTAGACCAAAGTGGGAAGCAACAAACACCAGAGGTGATTGTCTCCAGTGAGGAAACTGTCACCTGGTCCCTCTTCTTTCTTGCATGGGTGGGAAAACACTGTCCAGAGGAAGCAAGCTCTTATCTATGGGTGCACCATGAGTGACCGACTGTGGCAGCCACTACTTGCCATTGACCAACTAACCATTCCTCCTCCATCCTCAGCAATAGAAATTCCAGTGTTTCAGCTGGGCACATGGCTGGTTGAGTTAAAGAAAACATTACCTAGCCTCTCTTGGTTGGGGATGACCAATAAAATGTCCATGCAAGTTACAGACATCCAGGAGAGAATTTTAGAGGGCTACACACAGCCAACAGGGACCATTTTGCCCTCCTCACCCCACTTCTTTCTGCTTTCTTGGTTGGGGATGACCAATAAAATGTCCATGCAAGTTACAGACATCCAGGAGAGAATTCTAGAGGGCTACACACAGCCAACAGGGACCATTTTGCCCTCCTCACCCCACTTCTTTCTGCTTCCCTCCTGGATGGCCTGGAGCTGCAGTGGCTATCTCTGATCTTGGAGTCACCTTGGAGTGGATCCCATGTGACTAGGGATGACAGAGCAGAAAGAGCTTGAGTCCTGTGGACATTGCACGGCCACCACAGTAGCCCTGTACTGCCTACCTCTGGACTTCCATTGCTATTCCTGGGCCCTATTCCCAGCCATGGAATGCCCTGGCAGAGCTGGAGCTGGCCAGGACCCCCGGTGCTCCTCAGCTACCTTGCTTGCAGCACTCCTTTCATGAACCCACTGCTCCTGCGTGTGGAACTGTGTGGATGTGTCTGCATGAGTGGATATCCAAAGCTGAAATAATTTTCAAAGCTGTCGGTTCTGCTCTCCCCACCACCTTCTCATTTCCACTGGAGGAGCGAGTCTGCTGGTGATTAACTTCTTTCCTTTTTCTCTTTTTCCTTTTCTGAATTGTTTACTGTCTCAAAGACTCAATATCCACTGCCCAGAACGTTATAAGGCTAACATTTTGCCAAGCTTGTTTTAGTTTTATCTTTACCTAAAGAAATAAATATTACAGATACAACTGAATCCTCTTTATACTCTCCTTGAGGCTCTTTTACTTCTTCCAATAAACCATTCTCTTGAACATGTGTGCATTTTCCTCTATTTTTGTGCTTTTTCTACGCATGTGTTTGAATCCATAAGTAATTGATAACATTGTTTTGTACGTATAAAACGCGTAAATGGTACATGTGTAAATGGTATATTATTATGGTTTGAATTTTTACACTGAACTTGAGCTTTTCAAGATCACCGTGTATGTGTAGCTCACTGAAGTTCACCACTGCGGCTCTGCACTGCACATTTTCCATTGTCCTGTTGATGAGTATTTAGATAGCTTCCTAATTTTCAATATTGAAAAATAATACAATAATAAACATCATCCTACATATCACACAACACATAGGAGTGAGTTTTCTTCTAGGGTATATATGTAGACATACAACTAGTTGTCATAAAGCATATATATCTTCTTTTACAAGATATTTCCAAATCGTCCTCTAAAGAGATTAAAACAATATACGCTCCCTCCAGGATGACAGTGCCTATTTTCCAGAAGAACTTGGTATTGTGGAACCTTTTGATTGTTGGCAACTAGATAGGAGTGAGATATTATCTCTTTGCTTTAACTGCATTTCCCTGATTATTAATGAGGTAGGGGCATCTTTTCATAGTTTTGTAGACCATTTTGATTTTCATTTCTGTGAACTGCCTGTTTTTATATTGGGCTGTTTGTCTTTTACTTATCATAGTTCTTGCCTCACACACACATGAGCTTTTTAGATATTAATCCTTTGTTGGTCAACTGCAGAACAAACTCCTCCAAATCTCTCACTCCTTTTTCAGCTTTGTTCATAATGTCTTTGGTCATAAAGAAGTCTTGTATTTTTTTTTTTTTCCTTTTTGTCTTTTTTCGTGTCCAGCAATGAACCGCAACCCTCAGTGTCGCACCCGCACCGGACCGGGACCGGCAACGGGATCGCATTCCTTTTAGTCTTTTTTCGTGTCCGGCAATGAACCGCAACCCTCAGTGTCGCACCCGCACCGGACCGGGACCGGCAACGGGATCGCAACCCTCGGTGCTGCGCCCGCGCCTCGCTCAGCCAGTGAGCGGGAACCGGTCTGTATGTGGGATCCGAACCCTCGGCGGGAGCGCCGCTGTGCTCTCAAGCAGCGCACTGTAGCAGTGCGCCACCGGGCCGGCCCAGAAGTCTTGTATTTTAACATAATCAAATTTATTTATTTTTTTTGTGGTTTTTTGGAATATTAAGAAATTCTTTCCTGATCATATATTACAAAAATATCTTCTTGAGTTTTCTTCTAATAGTTTAAAAGGTCTTTTTAAGCTTTAGCTTTTAATCCATCTGGAATTTATTTTGCAATGTTTTGTGTTATTTTGTGTATGAAACAGAGTTCTAATGTTAATTTTCCAATATGAATAGCCAATTTCCATGACACTATGTATCAAACAGTCTACACTTGGCCTACTTATTTGTAATCACCCCATCATGTATCAATTTCCAAAAATCCATAGCTCTTTTTCTGGACTTTCTAGTTTATTCCATTGGTCTCTGTATCCCTATACTTCTATCGTACTATATTTCATATGTTCTGATTTCTGTGGTATGAATTTCTCTTCTTTGTATTCTCTCAAAATTCTTTGGGCTGGCCTGGTGGTGCACTGCTACAGTGTGCCGCTTGGGAGCGTGGTGGCGCTCCCGCCGAGGGTTCGGATCCCACATACAGACCGGTTCCCGCTCACTGGCTGAGCGAGGTGCGGGCGCAACACCAAGGGTTGCGATCCCGTTGCCGGTCCCGGTCCGGTACGGGCGCAACACTGAGGGTTGCGATCCGTTGCCGGACACGAAAAAAGACAAAAAGGAAAAAAAAAATTCTTTTGACTGTTCTTGGCTCTTTTTACTTTCAAGCGAACTTTGATTAATCTTTTAACCAAATGCTTTCTTCCTACCTCTTTCAGCAGATACTTCTCTCCTATCTCATCCCCCTTCCAAAGGCTGCTGCCCTCAGAGATTTAGGTTCCAGTCCTGACTCTGCTGCCAAATGCCCGTCTGTTCCTGGGTGAGTCACTTAATTTCTCTGGGTTTCAGTCCCTCACTTGGAAGACCACTCTGCCTGCCTCGCACTAGGTTCCAGTCCTGACTCTGCTGCCAAATGCCCGTCTGTTCCTGGGCGAGTCACTTAATTTCTCTGGGTTTCAGTCCCTCACTTGGAAGACCACTCTGCCTGCCTCGCAGGGTTGCTGAACTGATCTAATGAGATAAGGGTGTGAGAATGCTCCAAAGAGTTCAAAATAAGTTAAAGTTAGAAAGGAGTAAAAACAATCATCTCTGGATAGCCTGAGACTATGAAATGTAAACTTCAGATGATTTCTGGTCCCAGCTTTCTCTACCCTTTCTGACTCTCCTTTCTCCCAAACTTCCAGTGTTGTGAGATACAAAAGTCTTCTGTGCAGAATAGAGTCGTATTTCAGACTTTCACTTTGTGACTTAAAGTAAAGTGCTCAAACTCTTTGAATTTCAATTTTTTTTTATCTTTTCAAGGGGCATAATAATTCCCTCCTCCAAGCAGCGTAGCAAAATTCAAAGGAAATAATATAGGTGACAGTGCTTGGTAAAATGCGAAATTCTATAAGAATCACAAGCGTTATTAATGAGTGTTCTTGCTGACATTTACATGTAGAAAATGACCTGCAGGAAGGCAATGTGAATGTGTTGGAGTACTTTGCTATCGCCTCTTGAGCCAAGAAATGTAAGAGAGTCAAACCCATTTTGTCTGCAAGTATGGCTGATCCAGTGCAACGTCTCCATGCTCTTCTAGATGATGCATGAAGTTTCTTTCTTAAATACCATTTGATTTAGACTTTGCAGCCTGAATGTGTGGAAAAGTGGCAGTGGTTGAGGAGCCCAAGATGTCTGTCTGCACAAACAGGCAGAGCTATTCTTGATACAAATGCTGGGCTCAACACTGTTCCAGACGGAGTGAGAGCCTTGGGTACTCAGGTACAGGAAAATCAGTCTTTGTTCCGTCCTCGCTGAGTGCATTTCTGCCCCACCCCCATCTTCTGAATCTAAATCTCCAGGTGTGGAGCTTCGAAATCTGCCTGTTTAACAAGCACTCTAGTGTCTTCTGCCTGACACTAAAGTTCATTATGGGAAAAGTTAGCCATGGGAACTCACAGAAGAATGGTGCAACATCCTGCCGTTATGTGCCACTTATCTGAGCTCTCTGTTCTTCCAGGCCTGGGATCTTACAGCCTAAACTTTTCTCTAGAGCCATAAAATGAGGACATTATAACCAGGGACAAGGAAAAAAGCTCATCCTCCATGATGTTCTGGAGATGAACATTGAGGTCAGCCCTGATGCAATGGGAAAGCACTTTCCCTAGAGCGAACATATGCTGCTGCCCTCCTGTCTTTCTAACCCTTTGTACTCAGGCGACTGGAGCATCTCTTGCTCCTGAGCCAGGATCAGACTTGGGCTTGGGCCAAATGACATTCATGGGCCAGATGACATGAGGCTGTAGCTCACCCGGTTGATCTAATACAGAAAGCCCTTTTCCCTGGTAATTAAGTTCTTGCCCTTTTCTCAGTTTTACTGAAACAGGATTTGTTCTCCAGGTACCTCCATGGCTGACCTCGGACCCTACTCTTTTGACCACCAGTACCTGCTGAAAGTTGCTGGAATCCTCCTAAACTAATATCAGGACCAACTACCCTGTTCTCAGCTTCTGCCACTTCTCTGCTGTGGTTTGGGAAGAACCCTGGATTTCTGACCTGGGTTTGGATCTTAGTCCCCTGAACTCATGATCTGCCTCTTTCCCCCCCTGGGTTCTATGCCATTTCTGACGCAGTCTCATTCTGTTAACCCCTTGTGATCCCTGCCTGCTCTTGTTCCCAAGTTCATGCAAACTTCAGGGTTCCATTCACCTTCCAGGACTACTGTGACTAGCTTTACCTGAAGATGAAGTGCATGACTCTTTTCCTTCTGTTTCCTGAGTTCTGAGTCTAGGATCACCTTGTGAAATTTACCAATAAAGTTTCAGTCCAAACAGACTGGGAGGATAGTGGATTTTCTTTGTTGCTGTTTACATGTAAACATGAAGCTCAGGAATAGGTGCTCTGGTAGTAAATGTGATTGTATTTTTAGATCCACCATCATGAGTGAAGGATATATTATCCTAGCTATTGGGAATTGTTCTTGGCAGAACCGGTCACACCGCCCTCACAGGGAAGCCCACATCCTGTGACTGCTTAATGTGGTCGTAGCAATAACAGGGAAAAGAATTTAAATGCTCAACCCTTTATGACAACTCTGAAGGGCTATTCTATTCTAAGGATCCCTGAGGGGTCAGCTGAGACAAAAGCAGCTCCTCCTTCTGCCTGTTCCTACCTCTTTCCCTTCCCTTTCCCTATAGGAGTTGATTCTGAGAGTACTCTCATGACACACAAGGCTCCATCTCAGTCTGATTCCTGGGAACCCCAGCTTGTAATAGGTGTCCATGGCTATTTTCTTGCACAATCAGCCAACTCTCTATTGATTCACCACTTTCTTTCTCTGTCCATCCATCCTCCCTGTGGTGGGCAGAATAATTCCCACCCCTGCACAAAAATGCCCATGCTTTAGTCCCCTGGAGTCTGTAAATGTGTAACCTTGTATGGCAAAAGGTACTTTGCAGATGTGATTAAAGTCAATGACATCAAGATAGATTATCCTGCAATATTCAAGTGGAACCAGTCTAATCATGTGAGTCCTTAAAAGTGGGAAAACTTTCCCAGCTACAGTCAAAGACGTGACTCCAGAAGAATGGTCAGAGAGATGCAATGTTGTTGCCTTTGAAGAGGAAGGAAGGGATCACAAGCCATAGAATGTGGGAAGCCTCTAGAAGCTAGAAAGGGCAAGGAAATGGATTCTCCCCAGAGTCTCCAGAAAGGAACCTAGCCCTACTGACACCTTGATTTTTAGCCCAGTGAGACCCAAGTCAGACCTCTGGCCTACAGAACTGTATGACAACAAATTCATGTTGCTCTAAGCCACTAAGTTTGTGGTAATTTGTTAAAACACCAATATGAAGCTAATATACTCCCTTGGAGGTATATTAATACTTGCTCTTTGGTATGACCTTGGACATGCATTTCACCTGTCTGAATCTTAATTCTCTCCTCTGTAAAATGGCCAGTTTGGAACACATGCTGCAAAGCCCCTTTTGACTTGACATTTTATGGTCCTAACTGGCTGGATTTCCCACTAAGCAACATTTGTCTTTCTGATGAGGCAGTGTTTGCTTGCTTTTTTGATGATTATGCTGCAGCAAGCCTATCTGAGACACTGCAGGAAGCAACAGAATGGACATGCACCAGGATCAGGAGGGAGATACTCTTTCTCTCTGTCTGTCTAATCCTTCTAGTCCATAACTCCTCACAGTCATGGGAAAAATGCTTCTTAGCTGGTGACCAATTTATAAACCAGAGCCTGATGACCGATGGATTTTGTCATTTTTCTCTTTACTAATGGACCTGCAAGTACAATTGCTTTTTTTTTTTTTGGTTATGCTGAAAATAATTTGTTAAAAATAGTAGGTACCAAGCTTAGAGGTGCATCAAAGGTGGTAGTGTTCTGGCTGCTGTGAAAGTTAACTCAGCCTTTAGGGAAATACACCATATTTAGCATTAAAAAAAATGTCCTCAGCCTGAATTTTGTCAGGAGCAATTATATGAAATGCCACTGTAATTAAAAAACATATAAACCCACTAGACACAGCTGTTGTAAAAGAAAAACAGGACACTAAAATGGGATAACACAGAGCCTCATCTGGCTCCATCACCCTCCTTTTGGGTAACCAATTGAGTTGCCACTTCATTAACTGTTTTGTGATAAGAAAATCTCAACTGACCACAAAATAATGATGTCAATAGCACAGTGACAATAATGACTCTGGTTAAACTAATCTGGAGTGGTATGCTTTTAAAGGACTTTCTGTCTATTCCCTTATTTGAGCCCCAAGTTCTAAATATTTCCATTGGAAAGTGCAGGAAGTAGAGAGGGTGGGCACCATGCACTTGAGTAACAGATGAGGAAAACATGGCCTCATTTGAGTCTAGATTTCTCTGTGTCTTCATAGCAGCCAGCAGCCAGCCTGGGCTAGGACTGGTCTCCATGTCAAAGCCTGTGTCTACAATAGGTCATTGCCCTTGGCAGTTGGAGTCACCCAAATCTGGGTCAAAACTGTCTCCAAAGACTTTTTACTGCAAACCTAAGGCTACTGAAAACAGTTCTTTAGTACTCAATAGAAAAAAATAAAATTGATAAAGAGTTATTTACTAAAGTTAGCTAGAAAAAGGCCAAAGAGCTAACTGGAGGAGTTAGAAAACCATAAGAAACCTGGGAGTGGATTTCAGACTGTTACCTGCCTACTTAATAAAGAGTTATTTACTAAAGTTAGCTAGAAAAAGGCCAAAGAGCTAATTGGAGGAGTTAGAAAACCATAAGAAACCTGGGAGTGGATTTCAGACTGTTACCTGCCTACTNCCAGCCTGGGCTAGGACTGGTCTCCATGTCAAAGCCTGTGTCTACAATAGGTCATTGCCCTTGGCAGTTGGAGTCACCCAAATCTGGGTCAAAACTGTCTCCAAAGACTTTTTACTGCAAACCTAAGGCTACTGAAAACAGTTCTTTAGTACTCAATAGAAAAAAATAAAATTAATAAAGAGTTATTTACTAAAGTTAGCTAGAAAAAGGCCAAAGAGCTAATTGGAGGAGTTAGAAAACCATAAGAAACCTGGGAGTGGATTTCAGACTGTTACCTGCCTACTAGAGTTTGTGACACTGGCCAGTGTCATCTCCAAATATGCCAGAGTAGAATTCACCATTTATCCTTCCTCCTGGGGCACCACTCATGTTCCTTGGAAACAATTACAGGAACGCTCTACATTGTGGCTTCTGTAAAATGGCATCACCAACATCAATACTGCTTGCCTCTCCCCCTCCGAACCAGGTGCAATTAGGCTGAACAACCTGAGGTCACTGGTAGGTAGAGGCATAAAAAGGAATAACCGTCAAAGACATCCCCAACTCATCTGACCAATGAGGATATGAGACTAGGTCTCTTCAAATATTCCATTTATTCCAACAAGATCCCATTTTACATTTGGTGTAGCAGTATAAATTTGACTTAAAAGCGTTGGGTTTGAGAACCAAGTGGCAACTCTGACTGGGCTATCATGTAATCATTTTGGTAATTGTCACTTAGCATCCATGAAGGTCTGTTCTTTCATCTGTGAAATTGATGTGATAATAGTGAATCTCTTTTTCACCATATAAGGTGTCATGAGAGTCAAACACCTAAATGCTAGAGCACCATAGAGAAGAAATGTTACACTTTTATTTTTGGCTGTAGTGCTAATTATCATAAGAGTAGTCTAATAGTAACAATGATATTTTAAGAATCAGCAATTGTGGTAGTGTTGGTAAAGCACTTCTGGGATTATTCACATATGTGGCTACTTGCTGAGGAAGCTACCTATGTGCTGAGATAATGTATACTGTGTCCTTTCTTGAATTATCTCTTTGGAACTTTACAACAACCCTAAGAGGCAGGATCCTATTATTTTCATTTTACACAACAAGACACCAAAGCAGAGAGAGAGAGAAAGAGAGAGTTTGAAAGCTGATATCTTGAGACACCACTGAGTTCTACTGACTTTCACCATTGGAGGCACACTTACCAGTTCCAGCAGAGCACAACCTTGAGTCTTTATAGCGTTGTTACCAGTGGCTTGTTGCCTTAGCCATGAGGGGATATGGTTGCTATTAGAAGTTTCTTCATATAGGATAGAACAATTCACCATTCAAAG
>NW_007728354.1:29118-33628 GCF_000696425.1 Galeopterus variegatus
AGAGAAAGAGAGAGTTTGAAAGCTGATATCTTGAGACACCACTGAGTTCTACTGACTTTCAACATTGGAGGCACACTTACCAGTTCCAGCAGAGCACAACCTTGAGTCTTTATAGCGTTGTTACCAGTGGCTTGTTGCCTTAGCCATGAGAAGGGGATATGGTTGCTATTAGAAGTTTCTTCATATAGGATAGAACAATTCACCATTCAAAGAGATATTGGTAAGTCAACTAATCCCTGCTCTGTGATAGATGTATAAATGCCTACTAAGAATTTCCTCAGCAAGAAGTTTTTAACGCTATGGCTTTTCCTGGCAAAGCTCACAGTGTGTGTTCCCTTATCACATAGTGGAGTTGTTGGGAAGTAACTGCCAGCCAGGGACTACCTCATCAAGGAGAAGCCCTGATGACTAGTATTCACCAATGGGCCATGAGTGAAAGTGACGTGTGACAATTGCAGGCCAGGGTGGGTAGGAAGTGGGTGTGATGTCTTCACTTTCTCCTTCCCATTCACCCAGCTAAATGCAGAGAATCCAACATAAAACTCAGAGGTCCTGGAAGATGGTGAAGCCACAGACAGGAGCCACGTGGGTTTCTGAATCACCACTTGGACAAACCAATTTGGACTTTATTATAGAGGGAAAAGCAGTCTGTTTTGTTAAACCATCAAAGTTTGGGTGTTATCTATTACAAAAGCTATGGCACTATAGATCCCAGTGAAGAGATTCACAAGTATTTCAGACATGGTCCTAATCCCATACCATCTTGGAGACGATTGCCTTCCTTCCTCATTGATGTCAGCATGCTCATCCTGAGCAACTTTCTTTGTGCTCTATATAGGTATAGAGCAGCTCGTATGCTTGCCAAACAACCAATAAATCTGTTTGGCAAAGCAGTAGCTTTCATCAGTAAGTGACCTTAAGATGTACATGTACATGTATGTTGTTGGAGAAGTCCATTCAACTCCAAGCTAGTGGCATTCCGACTCAGGCCCTCCTGGTGGTGTGAGGCAGAAAAACTCATGGAGTATAGATATTGTTAATGGCTTTATCTTCTCCTCTCACCCATCCCCTCTCTTTTTTCAAACTTGCAATTACATTCAGCAGTGTAAGATCTGTTCACCTGTTTTTGACATACAGATAGAACCTATCCTTTTGGAATTCTGCAGAGGAGATGGTCACTTGATTATGCTAGCTCATGTCTGGAAGCAACCAAAATCTAGCTAGGAAGACAATGGCTCAAGGGGAAAAACTACTTCATAGAACCCACCTTTCTCAGGTCAACTGCAGTTCCCACATGGTCCTAGTGACTTCAGAGGAGACAAACAATTTTGGTTTTCCATGGTATCATTATTGGTGATAACAGCTGTTTTAGAAAACACAGGCATAGCAACAAGTTCTAGATCATACTCACAATTTTCTTTGTCAAGTGATATCAACAGGTTCTATAAAAGGTCTTGTGAACTTCTGTTTAGTTGACTTCAAGTAGTAAGCAAGAAACTGTCCTGTAAAGATAGTGAAGGTCAGAACCAAGAAGTCTGGAGGATTTAAATGCTTTGTTTTTTATTTAATAACATCTACTCTTAAAAATTATAAACAATACATGTTCTTTTTAGAAAAGAGAAAATACAGATTAGAAAACAGACCGTATGACTAAATAGAATATACACATTAGAAAACAGGCTATGAAAGTCATCTGTTATCTCACCAGCCAGATATAACCACTATGAATGAACCCATGGAGGGCTTCCAGATTGTCTCATGAATATTTATTTTTCTATTGATTTTAGTTTGCGAAACAGGGATCATACTGCACATGCTGTTTTGTGACCTGCTTTTCTTTCATTGAATAAGATACTATAGATATCTTTTGCCAAAAATAAACTTCAACTGTGTGGTAGACAGCTTCTAAGATGGTTCCCAGTGATCACCACTCCCTCCTGTTTTCACCATTGTGTGATCATGGAATCCACTCTCCTTGAGTGTGGGCTGGACCTCTGACTTACTTCTAACCAGTAGGATATGGCAAAAATGTTGGGATGCCATTTTGAGGGTAGGTAACAAAAAGACCCTGTCTTCTCTCTTGCTGACCCTCTCTTGCTGACCCTCTCTTGCTCTTTGGCTTGTTTGCTGTGATGAAGCCAACTGTCATCATGAATTGCCTTACAGAAATGCCCATAGCAAGGAACTGAAGGAGACCTCCCACCATCAGTCCAGGAGGAACTGAATCCTGCCAACAATTACTTGAGTGTGCTTGAGAGTGGATCCGCTCTGAGTTATGCCTTGAGATGACTGGAGCCCCAGCGAATACCTTCCTTGCAGCCTTGTGACAGACCTAAGTCAGAGAACCTGGTTAAGCTGCGCCCAGACTCCTGATGTGCAGAAACTGTGAGATAACATGGTTGCTGTTTTTAGCTGCTAACTTTTGGGGTAAAACAGTGCTGTGGATTGATTGAATTGTGTCTGCCAAAGTCCATTTAGTAGAAGCCTAATTCCCATTGTAACTGTTGAGGGTGGGAAATCCTATTATGGTAATTGAAAGGTGGGGCCTTGAAGAGGTGATTAGATTGTAGCACCATGCTGTAGTGAATGGATGAATAATGGTGGTTGTGGGCATGGCTCTGAGGCCTTTAAAAGGAGAGCACATGAGAGTTCNGTCAGAACCAAGAAGTCTGGAGGATTTAAATGCTTTGTTTTTTATTTAATAACATCTACTCTTAAAAATTATAAACAATACATGTTCTTTTTAGAAAAGAGAAAATACAGATTAGAAAACAGACCGTATGACTAAATAGAATATACACATTAGAAAACAGGCTATGAAAGTCATCTGTTATCTCACCAGCCAGATATAACCACTATGAATGAACCCATGGAGGGCTTCCAGATTGTCTCATGAATATTTATTTTTCTATTGATTTTAGTTTGCGAAACAGGGATCATACTGCACATGCTGTTTTGTGACCTGCTTTTCTTTCATTGAATAAGATACTATAGATATCTTTTGCCAAAAATAAACTTCAACTGTGTGGTAGACAGCTTCTAAGATGGTTCCCAGTGATCACCACTCCCTCCTGTTTTCACCATTGTGTGATCATGGAATCCACTCTCCTTGAGTGTGGGCTGGACCTCTGACTTACTTCTAACCAGTAGGATATGGCAAAAATGTTGGGATGCCATTTTGAGGGTAGGTAACAAAAAGACCCTGTCTTCTCTCTTGCTGACCCTCTCTTGCTGACCCTCTCTTGCTCTTTGGCTTGTTTGCTGTGATGAAGCCAACTGTCATCATGAATTGCCTTACAGAAATGCCCATAGCAAGGAACTGAAGGAGACCTCCCACCATCAGTCCAGGAGGAACTGAATCCTGCCAACAATTACTTGAGTGTGCTTGAGAGTGGATCCGCTCTGAGTTATGCCTTGAGATGACTGGAGCCCCAGCGAATACCTTCCTTGCAGCCTTGTGACAGACCTAAGTCAGAGAACCTGGTTAAGCTGCGCCCAGACTCCTGATGTGCAGAAACTGTGAGATAACATGGTTGCTGTTTTTAGCTGCTAACTTTTGGGGTAAAACAGTGCTGTGGATTGATTGAATTGTGTCTGCCAAAGTCCATTTAGTAGAAGCCTAATTCCCATTGTAACTGTTGAGGGTGGGAAATCCTATTATGGTAATTGAAAGGTGGGGCCTTGAAGAGGTGATTAGATTGTAGCACCATGCTGTAGTGAATGGTGAGGGTGGGAAATCCTATTATGGTAATTGAAAGGTGGGGCCTTGAAGAGGTGATTAGATTTAGGACCATGCTGTAGTGAATGAATAATGGTGGTTGTGGGCATGGCTCTGAGGCCTTTAAAAGGAGAGCACATGAGAGTTCCTCTCTCTCTGCTCCACCATTTTTTGCTATGTGAGACCCCTGCATTGCTGTAAATCCACCACCATGAAGACCTTCACCAGAATTGTTCCCTGGACTTTGGACTTCCCAGCCTCTGAAACAGCAAGCAATAAACTTTATTTTCTTACAAATTACCCCATTCCAGGTATTTTGTTATAAGCAACAGAAACAGCCTCTGATATCTCATACAAACCACAGAGTTTTAAATAGCTGTTTAGTATTTCAGTGTAAGGCTGTACCATAATTTACTCAAACATTTTGGTTATTTTATTTGGTTTGCTATTACAAGCAAGGCTGCAACGGATAACATTGCAGCTCAGTCTTGGTACACATTCTTCATTCTTTCTTAAGGATAAATTTGTTGAAGTAGAATAGCTAGATCTCAAAGGGTATGCATCTTTCAAAGCTCTTAATATGCTATTCCGATCACTTTTTGGTAAAATTGTAACCATTTGCAGTCCTGCTGGCTATAGTTTGCAGTATACTTTTGGTTAATTTCAACCAGTCTGTCTTGATCTATGTCTCCATACAAACCAGTTAGAAATCAAAACCAAAACTCTAAACTAACCCTCAAGGACGACAACTAAGGTTGAATCTTGAAAATTACTAGATAATTCGATCCTAAG
>NW_007728354.1:34424-37253 GCF_000696425.1 Galeopterus variegatus
AACCCTCAAGGACGACAACTAAGGTTGAATCTTGAAAATTACTAGATAATTCGATCCTAAGCAATTTATTCAAGTACCCTTTTTTTGAAATCAGATGAATTCAACCACCCTCAAAATATTATTCTTATCTTTCAATGAACCCTGAAGTTCTGAAAATGTGGTGATGTATACATTCTTCAAGAACTTTGGGAGGGAGAGCAACAATACTAGTTGAAGTCAACATAACAGTGGGCTATTTTGAAAATCTTAAGCTTATTTCAGCCACACGAAGGGTAGTCGATAAATTCAACTTTTTAAATGACCAAGCTGAACAGACTGAATTCAATACAATTCAATCCAAGTTTTTTGAAAGCATTTTATGTACATAGATACCACCGCCATTTCCAAATTGTGACCTTTTCTGTTGGGGAAGAATAAATATTTTAATGAATGCTATATATATTAACAAGCTCTGAACTCTGTGGTTGGTTTAAGCTAAGGGTGCAATTTCAGGCATCTAAATAAGTAAATAAATGAGGAAGAAAATCCATGTTAATTGCAGTAATTTGCGGTACTTTCAAATTCTTAATTAAGAAATAAAATAGGATTCATTAGCCATGCCCACTGTAGATGGCATACATAGATCACCATTATGACCAGACACAAGACCTAAAGTCATTGCAGTAAATGAAATAACAGAGAGAAATCACTGGTGCGTTATTGGCCAGAATGTGCAGAGGCAAAGAGAGAGGAGAGAGAGCTGCACAAAATGCCTGCCCTCCATAAATGCCCTTCTTCCTGGCCTCGGGATTGCATTGTTCCAGAACATCTCCCCTGAGCCTGGAGTTCTGCTCCTCCCTCCTGATCTTTGTAATAAGTTCTTTCCCCAAGCCTCACACAAACTCTGAGTCTGTCTGGCAACACTGTTAGTGCTTGCTTCTTCAACTTTTCCCCAATCACCTGCCCTAGGTCTATTGTGTACCTGGACTTTAGGTCCCTGCCTGTCTCATTCTCTTGGTGGGTCCTAATATTCTTCTGCAGAGGTGGGAAGAAGAGAATAACTTTGCTTACAGCCAGAGGCATTCTGACTCATGCTGCCTTTTGAAAATTAAGCATTAAATTAAATGAGGGAGAACATACAGCTTATCATTTAAAATATTACTTTTTTTAATGAGAAAAATCCTTAACTGGACAGTGCACCAGACATTACTTGGGACTGTTCCAATCAAACTGGAATGCTTAGTGCCCCCAGTGAAAACCCGTACAGACCCCCATAGCAAGGGTTGGCACAGGTTTTCATGCACATAGGAGGGAGCTCTGCTTTGGGGATGTGGACCATGGGGATAATACTAATGAATGTTGGGAAGAAAGAGCATTGATGTACCTGGCTGGAGGCAGAAATAGCTGGTCATTTTGCTTCTGGTGAGAACTAATGTGGACTGCGGGGTGCACCTCCTGGGCCCTCTCTTTCCTACTGTCCTACCTATCTTAGTGCTGATATCCAGGCAGACATGCATACTCCATGGAGACAGGCATGGACACACTCCATGGAGACAGGCATGTGGGCAGCCTGTTGTGGTCAGCTCAGCAGTAGGAAGGGTACAGAGCATGAGCAATTTAGAGAAGTCTGAAAGACTCAAGACTAAGAAAGAAAATAAAGGAAATAGTCCGCTAAAGATCTGTAAAAGTATTATAAAGATCTGTATAGTATTATAAAGATCTGTAAAAGGAATGAGGAATCTTGTCTGGGAGTAGACGCTAAATTGTTTTCAGCTGGTAGGATGATTTTTGGTATTACCTTAGACCCAAAGAAAATCAGAAATGAACACATTTATTTTTCAAATATCTATTATATCCCCATATAGAAAGCATAAGGATAGTCTGAGACATACTTCTTGTTCTCAAAGGCACTTAAGAAGTAGGTTTCTTGAGTCAGAGGCTACCTCTCTTTTGAAGGGAAACCAGAGGGAAACCTGGACTCCAGTAGCTCTATTGACTGAGCCATGCTGATCCTTTCTTGAGGAGGCCATTCACCATTGTCACACCCGCCCATGGAATTCACAGGGGCTGAAATGAGTGTCCATGTCCTGTGCTGCTCCATTTCTCAAAGGATCTTTCCTCCCTGGCTGCATCTGAGCAGAATCCAGACTGCTGCTGCGCTCGGGGGCCTGTTGCTGTGGGTAATGTGAGTGATTATCTCCATTCCTTACCAGAACAGTGGATAGAATAAAATCATTTTGCCTGTAATTTTCTGAAAATGTACGGTAAAGAAGATACAGGTTTTTTCCAATTTCAGAAGTAAGCCAAGGAGAAATAAATTCAAAATGCATCCATGAAAACTGAGGCCAGATACCAGACTAGGAAAAAAAGAACAACAAAAAAACCTCACTACATAAAGTGTTCCTGTAAAATTCACTGTTTTATGTGTACTAGGCACTCTGACTTGGCCCAAATAGTGAGTGAGAACAGGATGCTAAAAAGACATAACAAAAGATGGGAGAAAAGTGGGCAGGAGATGTCTGAGCATGAGAAACACCCTGGAAGCGTGCCTCATTACCCTGCTGCAAGCAGGAGCCAGGAGAATTCGTTGCTGAAGTTCTTTTGAAGAAAGGCCTTAAACACAGTCATATCTCAATTATTACATTTGAGAATTGTTTATTCATTCTTTGATTTATTCGTTTCATTTAATAGATGTTTATTGAGCATCTTTTCTTTCCCGGATATAGTAGTAGGTGCTAGAGATTCAGGGGGAGCAAGACAGGGGTGTACAGCTTTTTAAAAAGAATGTCGTCTTGGGCCGGCCCGGTGGCGCACTGGATAAGTGCGCCGCTTGGGAAGCGCGGCGGCGCT
>NW_007728354.1:37543-61752 GCF_000696425.1 Galeopterus variegatus
CTAAGGTGAATGGGCTGTCTTTGAGAGCATCCCTAGACCCTCACGGAGAATACAGAAGAGGGTATAAACAAGAAAACACCTAGACATGTCATCTAAACATGTCTATTGGGGAGTCAGATTGGAGAAGATAATTCATACTAAAGAGTCTTTCAATTGCAACCTCTTCTTTCTTCTGGAAATAAGTAAAGGCTAATTCAACATGTGCACAAATATATACACACAATCTTGTGTGTTACAGGGAATATCCTTGTAAACAAGAAAGACTCTGCTGGATGGTGTCATAAACTTTCTGGAAAATAGGTGGTGATAAGCTTACCTTAGTCAAATATGAGCCAGGATCAGGAAGAAACCATCAGAAGAATTCGACAAAGATATTGCAAGAAAAGAAGGTGATAATAAAAGAAAACAAATAGATGAAGAGCACATACCAAATTGTGTTGTCATCAAGCTAAAGGAAACTATGCCAAGAAAATTATCATAGACAGACAAACAATAAAACTTAATAAAGAAAATCACTTATGTAAAATAAGATCTCAAGAAAGAAGTTAAAGATGATTGAAAGAGGCAAAAAGTTAGCTAGCAGAGCTCAGAAAAGAAGTAGAGGAGAAATAAAAGTCATCACAAAAATAGGGACCCATTAGAAGCAACAAAAAACTGAATAGACTGTTCAAAATACAAAAATAGTCTTAAAAACAAGGTCGATAAGGTGAGCAAAACACAATGGAAATGGACAGTTGAAGAGGATTAGAGAAAGAATGTGAAAGATATGGAAGATAAAAATAGATCCAATAGGTCTATGCATATGCATAATTGCAGTACTTGAGGAAGAGCACTGAAAAAAATAGAATAAAAATGTATTTGGAGAAATATAATTACAAAACATTTTCCAGAAGTAAAATATTTAAATCTATATACAAAGCAAATCAAAACAAAACAAAAAGCAAAACATAAGCTGTCTCAGGAAAAGTGGATACAGAAATAAAGAAATGGATACCCAGGGGTAAAAAAAAGACTCATCCAAACCAATGAAAGCCAGAACAAAAAATAAATAAAGCAAAAACAAAGCCAAAAACAAAATTTGTTTTCTAACCTTGAAAATTAGGTTGGTTTCAGAATTTTTACAGCAACATGATGCTTATGAAACCTCATTAAAAATTAAATAAAAAACATTAAAATGTTTTGTTTTTAAACTGTTGTTTAACTGCACAAAACATCTAATAACCCAGAAAATATGGTTACATGCATCTTGTCTTGCAGAAACTAGAGGCTGAAGAACTGGTGGTGCATTTTTAATAATTTAGTTTAGGATTATGACCAGAAAAACCCAACAAAAAAGAGTGGCAATAATGGTTAGAAAAAACAAAGTAAATATTAGTGAACTATAATAACGTCAAAAACACTGAAACTAACAAAATTCAGAAGGTGAGGAGAGAGGGAAGGTGGGAAGTAATTAAGGGTCAAAACTTCCTCTTAGAACTAATGAATCAAGTAATAGAAATAAATCCATATTAAAAAGTACAAAGTTAAGATTAGCATAAATATCTTCATCATCATCATCATCACCATCAATTACAATTGGGTGGGGTAGGAAAGTAAGAGCCCAGAGAAGAGGAAATATTTAAATTTCCTCATCTTGCAGAGCTGCCAGTCAATAGCTACTAAGGACACAGAGGATTAAGTACATTTTATATAGTATTATAAAGATAACCAATTAAAGAATGAAAAATAAGAAAACCTTCTGAGCTATTTCTATGAACCTATGCACAAACCAAATTAAAACAGAACAGAGTGTAAATGAAAGATAAAAAAGAAGCAATAAAAGTAGAAAATATATGATGTTAAGACTAAGTCCAAGCATATCGATGATATCAAAAAATGTATCAGTCAAGACGAATAGATCCTCACTTTGAATTACAAAGCAAAAAACAATTCTATGCTGTGAGCAAGAGACACAATTAAAACAGATCAACTGGATAGTTTAAAAGGATGGGTAAAGAGGTCTAAGCAAAGGCAAACAAGCAATAACCATAAAAAAAATTAGAGATTTCAATTTTAATATCAGACACATATCAGACAAGGTTGAGTTCAGGTCACTAAACAGTATATGATACAAAGAGAGAAACTTTATTGCAGCCTACAGTGATGCTCTAAATATTATGAATATTTATGCACCAAAAAACATGGCAGCAGCATTCACTAAGCTAAAAGTCTGTACACATAGAAAGGAAAGGCGGAGCTATGTGAATAGTAAGAGAGAAATATAATTTCTTCAGTTTAAAGGTACCAGACAGTGCTTTTGGAGTCACATTATACCTCATTGGGGATTATCTCTAGTTTTCAACTCTGTATATGTGTATAAACAGCTATACGAAAATCTGACAGTGTTTTCCCCCTGCTGTCAATCCTTCCATAACTCCCCTACCTGCTGCATAAGTCCAGGTTCCCCCATGATCTGGCCCTGCCTAGTTCTCAGTCTTCTCCCACTCTTCATGTGTTCAGAGGCATCCCCCCAAACTGTGGCTCTCTTTTCCACACCTCCTTGCCTTTGCCTTGGCCCAGGCTGTTTCCTCTCTCTGAATGCGCTTTACTTCCTCTTAAAGGTGGACATAACCTTTCAGACTTCACAGATGTGTCACTTCCTCTGGGAAGCCTTCTTTCTCCAATCCCACCAGGCACAGTACACAACTAGCACACACTCATACCATGTTGTAATTAACCCCGTTCTTTAGGATGGAGGTAACTGAGATATCATTGTTCCACCTCATCCTTTATTCCCCATGTGCAATTAGGTACAAAGATCTGCCAACTCTTCTCTACTATTTTTCATTTCCTCTGCAGCCACTGGACTGTCACCCCTCATCCCTTAGCTTCTCTTTTTTTTTTTTTTTTTTTTTTTAAGCATTCACTAAGCTAAAAGTCTGTACACATAGAAAGGAAAGGCAGAGCTATGTGAACAGTAAGAGAGAAATATAATTTCTTCAGTTTAAAGATACCAGACAGTGCTTTTGGAGTCACATTATACCTCATTGGGGATTATCTCTAGTTTTCAACTCTGTATATGGGTACAAACAGCTATACGAAAATCTGACAGTGTTTTCCCCCTGCTGTCAATCCTTCCATAACTCCCCATACCTGCTGCATAAGTCCAGGTTCCCCCATGATCTGGCCCTGCCTAGTTCTCAGTCTTCTCCCACTCTTCATGTGTTCAGAGGCATCCCCCCAAACTGTGGCTCTCTTTTCCACACCTCCTTGCCTTTGCCTTGGCCCAGGCTGTTTCCTCTCTCTGAATGCGCTTTACTTCCTCTTAAAGGTGGACATAACCTTTCAGACTTCACAGATGTGTCACTTCCTCTGGGAAGCCTTCTTTGCCTCCAACCCCACCAGGCACAGTACACAACTAGCACACACTCACACCATGTTGTAATTAACCCCGTTCTTTAGGATGGACGTAACTGAGATATCATTGCTCCACCTCATCCTTTATTTCCCACGTGCAATTAGGTACAAAGGTCTGCCAACTCTTCTCTACTATTTTTTCATTTCCTCTGCAACCACTGGACTGTCACCCCTGCATCCCTTAGCTTCTTTTTTTGTTGTTGTTGAGTATTTTGCCATCAGCCTTACCCTCCTGTTGATTCAGCATTCTGCCCCTGCATCCATCTTTCTTAAGCACCAGTTGGTCAAGCCAACTCTTTTGCTCCAAGGTCTCAAGTGGTTTCCCCCTTCTTTACAATTAGTTCCTCCACCTGATGTCAAGGCTTTCTGTGACCTGGACACAACACCCTTTCTAAAATGACAGTCTATTACTCTCATCTTACACACTGTTCCATTCACACTGACAATCTCTCCAACCATGCCCTGCACACATATCATCCCTATGGTCTTTCTGACCTGCACCCTTAATTACCTTCCTCATTTTCGCTCCTATTTTCTCTGCCTATCTATCCAAATTCTGCTTCAAGATCAATCCTTCCTAGCCTATCAGTCCACAGATCTCTACTCCGAGCTCTTTGGACATATATTATCAAAGCCTCAGTTTGGCTTTTATCTTAATTCATGCCATGAGCTGCAACCTTATTTGTACGTGTTTTATCTCATCAGTTAGTCAAGAAGTCTCAGGGATTACATCTTGTGCTTTTTCTACATTATCTTTGACATCTTGTAAGGAAACAAGAATATAGTAGGTGCTCAACAATCAAACATGCTTTTTAAAAATATAGAATCCATTGCTTCTGACCATGTCATTTAGCAGGATGCTAGCTCACCTGAATTCTAAGCCCTAAACAGCCTCCTTCACTGCTTCTTCCCTTCCAAGGTTAGAGCTACCAAATTTTTAACTATTATTTTCTAATTATTCACCTGCCCTAATGAATTACAATGAGAACTGCTTCCCTTCCATATTTTCAGTGGACCTTCACAAGACTCTTTGTTGTATGCGATGCAGGGATTGTTAAGAGATTCTTTTTACTAGAGCAAGCTGTGTCTCTTCCATAAGTTTTCTAGAACTTCTCTCTGGAAGTCTGAATGTGTTTTTAATGCATTGATTTTTGCTAAAATTTCTCTTTATTTTGCTTTTGATTTCTCCTTCCCAGTGAGGACATTGCCCTTCTCCCTGGTGGTAAGCATTCTTTTTCTTTCCTGAATGATGGCCCTGCTCGGTCCCCCTTCGGTTCTCTTCGCCTGAGTTTCCACTTAGCCTCTCCACCCCCTGGAGCACCATTCTGGCTTAATGCCTCCTGCATCCTTTCAAATTGTTCATGTTCCTCAGCTCAGTATTTCCTGCAGGGCTGGCCTTCTCAGCTAATGAAGAGCCTCTAGCTGAAGGCACTGTTTCTGAACAAGTTTCCTGATCCTGCTGGGAAGTGGGGGTGGTGGCTGGTGGCAGAGGGGGTGGCAGTCCTGCCTTGATACTCTGGGAATGCAGGCAGGATGCTCTGCTGGTGCAGCTCAGCTGAGCCCTGGAACTCACTGGTACCTGGTTTTGTTTTGGTTTTGACTAGTCCTCCCTTCCCTACACCTCACACACTGTGTCTTTGAGATGATCCACTTTCCCTTCCTCTGGGTGGGCTAATTCCTAGTGATTTTTCTTTCTCTAAATTATTTGATGGTATCACTTTATAATTGGTGTGCACATGGTGGGGGTGGGTGTGGGAGGAGGAGAGAAACATTGATGCACCAGACTGAGAAGGAGCGAATTTATATTATGTACTCTGGAAAGATGCTAGGGTCCCCTTTCCACATAACTGTTCCTCAGGTAGAGGGAGCATTTGGTTGTCTCAATAGCAGTAGTGGACACCTTTTATTTTTGTTTCCCCTCCTGTCCCTACTAACCATAAAGGGGACCAGGTAACACAGCCTTGGTGCAGCATAAAACCTCACCTTTCTGCCTATCAGAAGGGCCCAAGAGGTGGGCACATGACCCACAGTAGGCCAGTCAGATCCCTTCTCTGGGAATTTTAAAGTGGAGCTAGATGGAGGAAGCCAACTTTTCTCTCTGGCTGTTCCACTGTCAGGATATGAGGCTCTAGGGCTGATGCCAAATTCTCAACAGCAGCCCATTTGAGGAAATGACATAACATCCACAGAGAAGCATAAATGGGGATTGAGGAATGGATATATTAAAATCCCCAATTCCACATATTCGTGAAGCCAGCTCCCACCCCTGGGTTTTTAGGAGCTTGGCTACATGAGCCTATAAATCTCCTTTTACTGCTTAAGTCAGTTTGATTTGTTAATTGCAACCAGGAGAGTCCTGGCTAATACGAGGGCACTTCAAAAGGTTCATGGAAAGATTAGTATTGTCTTTTAATTCTAGTTTTCCATGAACTTTTTGAAGTACCCTCGTATAATCCCATCTGTTGGATCTTCTCCCATCACAAGTCCCAAATGCCCTGTACTGTTTCCTGGCTGCAGCACTGTGGGCCTCTCGGGGGTTAATTCCTGCCTGCTTCTGAGCCTCCAAAATCCTGCCCACATGGACACTGTCCCATCATCAGTGGACAAGGCATAAAATGCATGTGTCCCTGCAAGAATCAGAGCTCCATGGGGGCAGGGATCTCTGCCTGCTTTGATCACTGATGTGCTCTTCTATGCAGACAGGGACAGGTTCACAGTGGGCACATGATGGATATTTGCTAAATGGAAGAATCAGTGAATGTGGCTATTTATTCATTCACAGGGTAACAATACAGGGGGCTGGGACGCCTCTTTTTCTGCTCAGAAATCTCCAGCTACTGCCCACTGCATCCAGAATCTAACCCTCTCTATGATCCAACCTCAATCTACCCATATAGCCTCCTCTCTTGAAACTCCCCTCCTTGTGTGCAGTAGGACATAAGGTATCTTGACTCCAGCCCATCTCTGCTGCCTCTGTGCCTTGGCTGGAGTAATTCCATCCCTCTGGGATGCACCTCATCTTGCATGCCATGATCCCAACTTTTGAACTCATGCCTCAAGACCTGGCTCAGATGGGACTCCTGCCCTGTCCCTCTCATTCAGAAAGAAGCTCACGCTCTGCTGAACCTTCACAGCACATTCCTCAGTCGTCACCTTCTCCAACTTGGATTCGTAGCTGTCAGGGATGCACGTGCCCTCCCTCCCTCCAGTAGACTCCAGGCTCTTCAGATGCAGCTCTCCTTCTGTTCTCTTCGTCTCTGTCCATCCTCTTTTCCTTCTGTCCCCCTTGCTGTGTCCCTCAAAACTCACTGAAGCTTGACCCCCACTCTAACAGTGTTCAGAGGGTGGGAAATCCAATTATGGTGGTTGAAAGGTGGGGCCTTTGAGGGGTGACTGGATTGTGAGGACTGTGCCCTTGTGAATGGATTAATTCATTGATGGTTTAATGGATGGTCATGGGTGTAGTTCTGATGGCTTTACGAGGAGAGTGAATGAGAGGTTTAGTTCTCTCTTGCTCTGGCCATTCTCGCCACGTGATAACCTGGTCGCCATGGGACTCTGTAGCAATTCCCCTAAGAAGGCCCTCACTAAGTATATTCCCCAGAGCATGGACTTCCCAGCCTCCAAATTGGTAAGAAGTAAATTTCATTTCTTTATAAATTATTCGGTTTCAGGTATTGTTACGAGCAGCAGAAATGGACTAACATATCCCTCTTCTCCACCACTCATCACTCTACATCCCTGCCAACCAGTCCTGGCACAGAGTTTCACCCAAAGTGGATGTCCAGTGAACTTAAGAAGACATCAGTAAATCTGTACAAATCAGTGCAAAACGGTGAACTCTGACCTGACTGGGACAAGCTCATGGAATCAGACTGCACGACTCATCTGCGAAGTGGGGCCAGTAACATTACAGACCTTATCTGGGTATGGCTGATGAAATACACAGCTTATGCAAAGTGCTTAGCCCAATGCCTGGCACATAATTAAGTGCTCAATAAATAGTTGTTGTTATTGGTAGGTCTTGGGGTACTTAGAAAAGCCAGGAGTACACTTTTCCCCCCATTTCCTATCCAGTGGAAGTCTCGTATTTACAACCTGACAGTTTTCTCCATTTCATACCTAGCAATGTGGCTTCCTACACATCTACCCACTTCAAGAGTCCTCCTGTATAAAGGGTCCTGCCTGAGAGGCAGCCCAGCAGCCAGCTGTCCCCCTGAGAGAGTTCACCCCTCATCACCACTGCTCCACCTCTAGGGAAGCATTTCGTGGTCCAGGAGGGCCCCGGTTTCCATGGTTCTCCTGGGGTCAGGCACTGAGGAAGGAGGAAGGGAAGAAAGGAGGGAGAGAGAGAAGGAGGGAAGGAGGGAGGCCTTTGGCTCAGATCCCTGCTGAGGTGCTTTCTGCTATGGGAGACCAGAGGATGAGGGAAGAGAGATCCCCCACCATGGACTCCTGCCCATGCACATGCACTGCCCCTCCCAGGCCTTGGACAGAGGGGATAGACCACCATGCGAAGCCAGCCTGGCTGCTCTCGCAGAGCCCCCTTTGCTACCTGAGCTGCTGCCACTGTGGCTCCTTTAGGAAAGGGGGTGGTTTGGGTGTTTTCCTTTACTTTCCCCTCTTCACACACATGCAGCTGACTTCGGAGGCTCTGCTTCTCCTGCTGAATCCCCATTTACAATGGGGGTGACACTCTACGAGGAGATGACGTTCTCTGCCCTCCCTTTGTTTCTGCATCTTTCTCTGTCTCTGCTCCTCCTGCGTCTGTCTCACTGCGCTCCACATATCTGTTTTTTCTCTCTCTAGCTGGTACCTCTGTGACTGCCATCTCCTCTATTGTTTCTCTAGCTGTCCCCGCCCCTGTCCGCTTCTGTCTGTCTCTCTCATCCTGATGTTCCTCTCTCCGTTCCCCTCCTCCCTGCTTGCATTTTGGCTTTTCCTCTCTCTCCTTCTCACTAAAATGACACAGCCGTGCTGAGGAGGGGACAATCTATCTGTCAGAGACAGGCTCGGCCGACCTCGACCACCTCTCTCCTGCTGCTGGCAATTATCTGGAGGTTGGCAGGGGGCCCGGAAACTGCCGTGTACACTACCCTGTGGCTCAGGGCCCGCTCCCCCACGCCAGCCCCTCGGAGGATCACTTGGTGCCGTGCCCAGGATGTGACAACCTACAAAGGTCACACACACTCCAAGGAAGATGGACTGCCCTATGAGTGAAATTGACATTGGGCAGATTTGCAAATATCCCTCCAGACTTTCTAGCATTTTACAGAGACAAGGAAAGAGCAGCAAAAAATAGAAATTACATGTACTACTGCCCCGTGACACCTTAACATTTGCTGTGCATACCAATTTTAATTTTTTTGTTTCTTTTTTTTTTTAAAGTGGCTTTTAAATTTACCTTATTTGAATATCATAACTAATTCATCCACCAGACTTCATTGAGAGTTTACAGTATACCTGGTACTGGACTGGGAGCTGACCTTACATTTATAGGATGCTGTTCAGTTCTGTAAACTGAGTCACAGCTATGACTGGACACTCTCTCTCTCTCAGAGGTTGATGGTATTTCAGAGCTGACAAGCCCTTGTGAGGTTACTTATTTCAAACCCTTCATTTTGAAGATGGGAAATGTGAGGTACTGAGAGGCTGAGTAAGTTGTCCTAGGTCAGTTAGCTGGTTGGTAACAAGGACAAGATGAGAACTTAGGTTCTCAGGCTCCTCATGAGGTGTTCATTTTCCTCCACGTCCCAGCCCCCCTGCTACTGTCCTTTCACTAGAGAGGAAACTGAGCTGCCAGAAGACAAATGATTCTCTCTGGGTCTCTTGGTTTTTAGGTGTTAGAGTTCTGATATCTCATCTATTTAAAAGTGTGTCCTTCTAACCAGTGAAATAACCTCTTGAAACATCCTATAATCAGAGGTATGAGGAGAAGGGTGGATAGGGCCATTCACCCTGGGGCTGATTTGAGCTGTTTCAGCTGGTTCTGAGCATGGATGCTCTTTTCATCAATACTGAAGCAAAGCCCTGTCATAAAGTGCTCAATCATGTTCAGTGAGCCTTTTGCAGATGGCCTGCCGTGTGTCATGGGTTCACGATGTGGCAGAGCAGCCCACATCCTCTGTGCACATGGTGCAGCCTCCCATGGGCTCTCACTGGGAGGCCTTAGAATCCAGGGATTCACTGGTCAGGTCACTACCGGCCCTCTAGGGATTGACCCCTACACACCATGGTGCTGCTTCACTCCACATTGGGGAAACTCCAACTGGAAATTAAAGTTTGCAAAAAAAAAAAAAAAAAAAAAAAAAAAAGAAAAAGATGACTGAAGGGTTATAGAATGTTCTACAAACTTGTCTATGACCAAATCATGCTTACTACTGGGTCAAGTTTGAAGTTGCTTATGAACAGTTTTGCTCTTTCCTCTGTGGCATTTAGTTGGTAATGGTAGCTGTCATTTGCGGCGCATCTACAATGCACCAGATGCTGCATTAGAGGCTTTCCCTGCACTGTCTGCTTTAATCCTCACCATCACCAAATGAGGCAGGGACCACCATTGCCATCTCTCTCCCTAACTGGGGCTTTTGGAGTCCAAGGTCATACAGCTGTGCAGTGAGGGAGCTAGGTGTTGATTTTGGCTTTCTAATGGCAAAGGCTTTCCCTGTTCTTCACCACTCTACATGACTGCCTCCTCATTTGCCCAATTTAAAGGGAGCCCAGACTCAAGGTAGTAAAGGGAGCAGAAGCTTTCTATAGTGAATTCATGGTCCAAAGACCATGGGAAGAAAGGGACAGTAGAACCACCATGTGAGTAGTAGCAGATGGGACTGTTTATTTTGGAGGGTTGGGTGCTGAACCTGCCTGTACACTTCCTGGGCTCCCAAAGGCATTCTGTACCAGACCCCACTATAAAAATGGACATTTATAAAATATAATTACCCTGAGGGAAACAAAAAGTGAACACATGTTCAGCTTGTTTTGTTTTAAAAAGGGAAGAATCACGTAATGATGCCAATGGTAATAATAGAGACCATATATTGAGCGCTTAGTAGGTGACAAGCGGTTTGCTAAGTGCCTTATTTATATGTCACAAAAATCTGCAAATTTAGGGATGATCCTATTTTGCACATGAGGAAATTAAAGTCTAATATGCTAAAACAAAACAAAAACAAAAGCACAAAACATCTGCACATTGGTTCACAGTTTAAGTGTAGAACTGGGATTCAAATGTCACGCCCCCGTCTTCCAAAGCCTTTCCACCACATGGCTTTCAAGGAAGTATACACTACCATTTAGAAAGCTTTTCTATTAAATAATTAAAACTTCAGAATTGCCCCAGAGCTTAAAGGGATACATTTCAATTACCTGGAACAGTCACTGAGGCAGAACAGCCTCCCTGACTACAGTCTTCCTCTGCTACATTTCAAATCATATATCTCGGAACCCTCAGACTCTAGTGGACAATATATACCTCCTGCCTGGCAGCATCACGAGGGGGCCCTAAAGCTGGGGAATTTACGGGCCCTGCTAGATGGTGTACAAGTCCCTCGTCTGCTCGGAGTGCAGGACTCCGGCTCACGGACTCTCCATGGAAACCAGGGCTTGGTTCCAGTAAGTCAGCTGGCTTTAAAAGTCTATGCCTTTGATATTGAGGTTTTATTTTCCTTTTCGATTCTGTTATGGGGGACAGTTGAAGAGGAAATTCCCTATAGTTCACCAGGCTCTGGATTTATGGAGTGGTATGAAAATATTTGCCCTGTGTTTGAAACTGCTGAAGAGGGAAAAAGAAATGTTGTTTTCTACGGATTTATGAAAACAGAAACATTGATTTGTTTTGCTTGGGGTTTGTCACTCTTTCAACGATAACTTGATGTTTTCTGGTGCTTGGAGAGGGCTGAGTTTCTTGCAGGTAAGATTGGCAGCTGGGAAAACCATGCAGCTCATTTCTTACACTTTCTTCTCCACCCTCTGCATCCCTCCTACCCCACCTTCCCTTTTTAATTCCCACCTGCAATGATCCCAGGCTGCACATTACCTCAGACTTTCTCAGGGAGGAAAACAATCTAGCACTAATTCACAGTAATTATGAAGAACTGATGGGCTGCAAACCTTTTTGGATTTTTGTCTTTTAAAAAATGCCAAAGATGAGTAATTCTCCTTAACCTAAATATATGATTATCCTCCAATGATGTCATTTTAGGCACTTGTGAGAGAAATGGGTTTGGGAAGAATTTGGAAATCTTTTGGTTGTCCTTTATGTTGTATCACACAGGCAGTAATGGGTTCTACCTAAATATGAATCTGGTTCTGACTACACACGTGGCTTTTGCTTCAGAATTACCTCTTTATGGAACTGAAATTATTCTAAACATTTTGATCTCAAGCATCTGTGTGAGGCTTCCCAGCAGAGTGGAGGGGTGGGTCCCAGGGCTTCATTCCATAAGTTATATAAAGTCCTAAATAAAGGAGATTAGCCTGGTGCTACCAAAGAATGGCGCAGGATGCTGCTCCTAGCAGGGGAGAAGAAAGAAAGAAAAATGCAATTCTCATTAATAAATTGCTCAATTACACCCAGCCTAGACAGCTCCTGGAGATGATCTGTCACCTAGGTTCAACCTCACATGGTGCAATGTCCCTCAATGAAAAGAGCATCTCTGAAAAGTAACCACGATAGTGACGTCCCCAGTGCATTTCCCTAACACAGTACAAACTTCTAGTGGACCCAGATTTATTCCTGCCTGTCAGCTCAGCAATCACAAGCACCTGTGACCTGCAAGTTGTCAGTATTGGGAATAAGCAGCAGAGAGACCTGGGAAAGGTGAAGTAGGAAATAGAAAATAGGGATAAAGTGGGTGGAAGAGAGAGGTGAGCTTTTGGGGGTCAATAAGGATGAATTGGGGTAAATAATCTTGGCCTTGGATGGCCTTTGTGAGGGAGGCAGGAGCTATCTGGTAGGAAGATTGGGTCAGGTGCTGGGACCTAGGACACTAGGTATTGGGAAAGGGTTTGAGAAATGCCCACTCAAATTGACCAAATAAGTTCAATAAGGTGAGCCAAAGCCTTTTTTCTTTCCAGCTTCCAAGTCACATGGTGAGACCCAGGAGCAGGAGCCAGTAAAATCTTAAAGACATCTGAGGTCCAGGCCCACATATTCCAAATGCTTTTCAGGGTGAATATTTTCTGCAACAAAGCAAAATGGATCTACAAGTATCTCATTAAAACAGCAGGGGAGGAAAAACATGAAAAGTTTCTAGGGAGGGAGGGAGAGTAAGAGGAATCAACAGTACAGAACCCCTTCATAAGCATTATAACTGACTTAAGCTATGTGAAATGTCTTTGGTATTTTCTCTATTTAGCACACAGTCTTTGTTGTTGGATAGAGTGAACTTCATTAGGGCTTTCTTAGCTTCGCTAACAGTCTAGTGCTCCTAACTCTATTTCCCCATAAGGCGGAATTTTCACGAAGAAAAATTCTATCATGGAGGGATTCAGGAACAGTCAGGAAGGCCCCTTGAATCACAGATTCTGGACTGGCCCTACCCCGAGGTGGAGTGGACAACCCCGATATGTATGCGTGGGGACAGCACCATAATAGGAGGACTTTGTTAGGACAGTGCAGCCTGGAGGTGGTGGGGGGTAGAACAGGTGAAAAGTCAGTGTGTGACTCAAGTGCCATCAGCAAGGATTCTCAGCCTCTGCCTCACCTCCTTTTCTGGGCTACAGTGGCTGCCTGTAATGGCGCCACGGTTGAACCATCACTGGGTCAAGGCAGAATTATTTTCTTTCCTATGGGAATGTGCTTGAGGATGGACTAGATCACTCACATCTTCCTGATAATGGTCTCTCAATCCCTCAGAACCCAGTGACTCTGTTTTAGAGAGCAGTTTTGAGTATTAAAGGAAATTGGAAGAGTCTAGAATATGGAGTGTTGATGGAAGGGTAGACCTGGGTGAGGGCCCTGGGTGTCTTGTGGGAAATGGCAGAGCATTAGAGGAAGGAGACATGGCAAAGGGAGGCTGAGGGTGCCCAGAGCTGAATGCAGCCATCTCCAAGTCTTGGCTGAGTTCTGCAAATTCATTGTTCTTATGGCTGGGTCAGGACAGGCCTTCAACACACGTTTATAGTTTCATCCAAAGGGAGCACCTCTCTCAGAGCCATGATCAAAGCCACACATTTAAATGAGAGAAGTCATAGCATGAGAGCTTCTGGCTTCCAAATCTAGTCTCTAAATGTCAGAACAGGAAGGGGCTGTAGGTGCCCTGGTTCTGTTTTCTCTGCAGCCTTGTGCACCAGGCACTGGGTGAGGCCCTGGGAGTCGAAGGTTGCAGTTTGCAGTCCCAGCCCTTCCTGTGCTTTCAGTCCAGCCACCCACCTCCCTCTGCACAGGTGAGGGGCTGAGGCCCAGCTGGGGAGATGATGTGCTCAAGGTCACACAGTTTGTTTGAGGCAGAGAAGACACACTGGGCAATTGTGTGGCATCATGACAAGTGCCCCCACCCCCAGATGGCCACGTGGGAAGCTCTCTGAAAGGCAAAGTCTCTTAGTAACAGGGAAGTGAGGATAACATGAGGATGGAGATTTCACCCTCCTATAGAGTACCTGGAAATCAGATCAAATAAGCTGAAGTCGGTAGAGATGGAGCTCAGAAAATGCCCTAATCACTGGCAGCAACCTCACTTTGGAGCTGAAAAGACGGCCCTCTCTGTCCCTACCCAAAGACACTCATTTGCTTGGAGCTTGAGAGAAGAGACCCCTGGGGAAATGAATGGCAAGTTAGCTTCTCCTAACTGAGCTGGTGCCCTTTTCATTGCTGGAGGGAGTTTGTATTTGACATTATTCTTATAAAATCATTCTGCAGATGTGTTGCACTGACGAACTGAAGGATTTCCCAAAATCAGCCTTCACTCAGAACTGACTGCTGCACACAGACCTCTCATCTTGGAACTTTCCCCACAATCTAGAGAGCACATCATTACCATTGCCCTATTTTACTGTCATTTGTACCCCAAAGTATAGCTTTCTGTACATCTGTATGTTCATTGTGCCCATCCTTTTGTAAGTTTCCTAACTTTACTGGAACTGTGAAAGGTCATGAGGAAGGATCACCCACACTGCTGTGACAATGTGACTCTACCCCCACTCTCTCCATCACAGTTCCACAAAGTATAAGGACACTGGGACATGGAGAGTATCACATGGCTAGTAAATATGCTTTTGGGAATGTTAAGAGTCTCTTTGGGTCCTAGCTTCCTATTTTGCAAGAATAGGAGGCTGGGCTAGATATATTCTAAGTTTTCTTCCAATTCTAACTTAGTTCACTGAGGTGGGAGTGGCTGATGGGCCAGCAGAGGTGTTTATGAGATCAAATGTATCACTAGCTGATAATTTTAAGCACAATGTCAGGAAGAAAAGAAGAATCTTAAGCAGAGGAGTGGAGAGATTTGAGAGTGTGGGGTCCCCACAGCTTAAAGGGAAGGTCTTCTCTTCCTGAGTGTCATCCCTTGAGGGTGGGGTTCCCTGCCCAGAAGCTGCCAGGCCATTCTGGGCTTTGCTATGATGCCTATTTCCCTTAACTAATGTTCCGAGAAGAACATTTTCATGGAAGACAAATCGCTGGCCCTTGACCCTTGTGACAGCAAATGGAGACTAATGATAGGAGATGGGACTTAAGAGATGCCTTTACATTAATGCCCTTAGCAGCAAACCCTTTCCAGAAGGCTCCTTGTGCTGCTCAGCTTCTAATGTTCCTGCTCTCGAGGCTGCAGGACAGATGTTAGGCAGCAACACCTCCCCCCGGCAGGCATTTCTTCTACGTTTATCTCCCTTCAGGGCTGAAGCCTGAAATCCCTAGTCCCAAGCTCTTTCCTGCTCCCTCCTATCCAGAGCAAAACCCCAGTGTCGCGTCAGCATTTCTCTTGACACCGTTCTCCCAGGAGTGCTCACACCTGTCAGAGGTGTCCCTGCCACCTCTCTCAGCAGCTTTTGATTCTGATTCTTGGCACTCAGCTCCCCACTGGACAGCATCTGAATCTGGGATAGCCCTTCTCCTCCCACCCCCTAGGGGTAGCTGCTCTCATGATCTCCAGTTTACAGATGGGAAAAGAGAAGCACAATGAGGTGAGGTGATCTGCCCAAGGTCACGCAGATGGTAGACAGCAATGCCAGAATTGGAACCCAGGCAGCCCAGCCCCTGAGCCTGTGCTCCTGACAACACAGCTTCCTGCCTTTTTTTCACCTACACGACCTTCCTGACTCCCAACC
The DNA here is from genome assembly GCF_000696425.1 of Galeopterus variegatus. Lineage (NCBI taxonomy): Eukaryota > Metazoa > Chordata > Mammalia > Dermoptera > Cynocephalidae > Galeopterus > Galeopterus variegatus. Next base: position 53,201 of record NW_007728354.1, read on the forward strand.
CTGACATCCTTGTCCTCATGCAAGCCACCACCCAATGACTTTGTTTAACCTGTTGCTCTCAATGTTCCTAGAATTCTAGAACTCTCAGTTGCCTCCAGGCTTCAGAAAGACAGGGCAAACCTGTGATGTAAAGCCACTTTCACACCACTCACTCCCTCTGCCACCTGAGCTGCTAGTGCTTAGTCTGAATGAGGACATGCAGCTTGTTCAGGTTCTTCTTGTTTTTCTCCTCTGCACACATGTACAGATGACTTCGGAGACCCCTGCATGCTGTTTCTCTCTAAACCCACCATGAGGGATATGCCTCAAATCTGGGATGGGTACGAGGGCTTTTGGGTACCATTGTCCAACAAATTGGCTGAAAAAGGGCTATTGCTATTATTGCTATTTATTCTGCTCTATTGATTCAATCTTATTTGATAGCTGAATCTGAGACTCAATGAGATTAAATACTAAAAAAAAATCCTTTGTATATTGCAAAGTACTATACAAGATGTGCTTTGTTATGACTTATTAATATTCATATTTCACCCAAAGAGGAATTGATTTTTTAAAATTTGTATTCACGAGTGCTCTCTAATTGGGGGGAGTGCCCAGCAACCCTGAGGTCTCCAGGTCCCTGCATCTCTCCGGTCCCACAGGCACACCCTCCAGGAAGGTTCCGTCCCTCCAGGCACAACTTGGCTGGAATAATAAGGCATTTCTCCTTGTCCCCCACCCCACTGCCCACCCAGCATTTATTCCAAAGGCTGTCTTTACCTCAGCTTTGAAAATCTGCAACAGCTCTGCAGCTGGGAAGACAGTGTATCATTTGGCTTTTTGCCCAGAAAATAAGATGCTTCAAAAAGGTCATAAAAAAAAAGAAAGAGAGAAAAAGTCTCTTGGGGGAGAAAAGGAAAAAAAAGCCCTCTCTCTCAAGGTTAATTGAGTGGAAGGTGAACTTCCATTGCATGCTGTCCCTTTGAGAAAGCTGCACACCCTTCTTATGTGAAGAGGGTAATTCACAGGGGACATGGGGTGGGCTGTGCCTTGGGAACACATTGTTCTCTAGAGCTGGCCCCAAGCCCTGAGGCCTTGGAGAGAGCCTCTCCACCAGGGAAGAGCAGATGAGAGGACTCAGACACACAGCCACGCTCCGGGGAGCCCAGGCCTCAATGGGATCCAGAGATATGAGGCTGGCCACCTGCCCCCAGGGAGCTTTAGCTCTTGCAGTGAAAGGAGCCAGTGTGACATGAAGCTGAGGACAGGCGGTGTGTCAGGTGGTGCTTACTCTGCAGAGCGTGTGCTCAGGGCTGGCTGGGATGAATGGCTGCAGATGGTGCTGCTCTGAGCTGCAAGAAGCCTGACTTACTGGAAGCCTTTGCACGTCTGCTTCCTCTGCCTGGCTCCGTGGTTCTGAGCCGGGGATGATTTTACCCTCCAAAAGCCATTTGGCTGTGTTTGGGGACACTTTTGGTTGTCACAACTGTGGGGGTGGATTACTACCGGAAACAAGTAGACAGAGGCCAGGGAGCCGCTACACACTCCGCAGTGCATAGGTTAGCCTCCCACAACAAAGAATTACCCAGCCCCAAATGTCCATTGTGCCAAAGTGGAGAAACCCTGGCCTACAACTAGCTCCCAACAGCCCATCCCCATGGCTTTCTCTTTCCTTTACTTTATTTAGGTGTTTGCTCAAAGCCATCTTATCACAAATCCCTTCATGAGCATCTTATATTTTTAAAAACCCCTATATCTCACCCCATCACTCTTTCCCCCTTACCTTGCTTTAATTTTTTCATAGCTTTTCCTCATCTGATATATGTCCGTGTGTCTCTGTGTTTAATTGTTTATTACCTGCCTTCCCACACTAGAATGTACATTCTGGGAGAGCAGGGACATTGTATCTTTTGTTCATTAGTCTATTCCCAATGTCTAGAACAGAGAACGTGGCAGATGCTCAGTATATATCACTTAAGTTAATGAATGAATGAGTGCTAGTCCCAAATAGCTGTGTGAACCTGGACCAGCCACTTAACCACACTAATGTGCATTAAGATTCTCACCTAAAAAAGGACAGTTGAGGAAGAAAATGTTTCCACAGATTATTCCCAATGTCTAGAACAGAGGACGTGGCAGATGCTCAGTATATATCACTTAAGTTAATGAATGAATGAGTGCTAGTCCCAAATAGCTGTGTGAACCTGGACCAGCCACTTAACCACGCTAATGTGCATTAAGATTCTCACCTAAAAAAGGACAGTTGAGGAAGAAAATGTTTCCACAGATATTTTCTAAGCTTCATTGATTCTACAGGAAAGTGGAACTTGCCTTGGGAATTTTGGATGAGGGAGAGGGCAGGTTTCAGTAAGGGAGCACTGTGAAATCAAGGTATGTGTGCTTGAGTCCCTACGCACCTGCCACCTGCCGTGAGTGGCAGCTATTGTTATCCAAGCAGAATGGCATTAGCCTCAGACACAACATTTAAGGGGGTGCCAAAAAACTCAGTAATAATAATACTTTAATGCAATTTTTCAAAAAAATAAAAATTAATGCAAAAATCCATAATGAATGAAATATTAAAATCTTACCTGAAGACAAGATCAGTATTACTGGTTTTTCTTTTTACTTTGGGCTCGAATCTGGCTAGCACAGCACTGCTACTGATCCTATCTTTATTTAAAATATGATATTCTGTTCATCAGGGATTTTTTTGGCATTAATTTTGATTTAAAAAAAATATTGCACTGAAATTGGGTTTGTCTTGATTACTGAGCTTTTTATCCCCTTGGTCAATTTTGTGCCTAAGGGGAATGTCTCACTTGCCTCAACCCTTGTCCTGGCCCCGAGACGGGGAGTGCCCCAGAGCAATGGGCACGTCTAGAAGCAGAAGGCAGCCTCCTGCCATCCTTCCTTAAGGAAGAGAAACAGGGTGAGAGGGAGCTTTGGGGACAGCTAGTGGGGCCTTAGAATATAAAGGTTGGGCTTTCCAGGAAGAATGAGGCTTAGTAGATGACTCTGAAGTTCCAAGTGAAAAGGAAGAGGACACCCTCAGGGCTAAGGAGACCCAGGTCTGGGTTTGTTTGGGACAGTCCTGGTTGAGTCAGTCATCTTACTGCAGTAATTAACAGTTAACTTGCTCTGCAAGGTGTCCAGGGTTGAACAATAAATGTGTGGTCACCCTGGGTCAGGCTGGTGTCTAAGCAATTGCTGCAATGAGCCTGTCTTGACCACTACAAAGGAGAAGGATACTGCCCTTGAGTCTTAGTCTCTGATGATCTCTGGTGCTTCTGGAAGAATTCCTCAGACACCACATAGGATCTTCACTGAGCTTCCTAGTTCTTACCCCTTGCTCTGTAGCCATTTTTCACATGTCTGACCTTGTCTGTGTCTTGCCAGAGTCTTAGCCCCTCATGCCCTTGACTTGTGACTTACTGCCAGAACCACAGAGCAGCTGTCTGGAGAGTAACACTCACAAAGAAGCAGTGTTTTTTCAGTCCATGGCATTGAAGAAGAAAATGCAAATTGCAAGAAATATAACAAACATATAAAATTAATGGTAGACTTTTTTTAAAAGCCTAATTTTTATGGCATTAACCTAAAGTTCAATTCCTTTTCTGTTGCATTGTTTGTCCTGAACCTAAAATGCAGATATTGACTAATATGCAAGGTACTCAGTCAGAAACACCAAATTTCCATCCCACTCACACACAAACGGATTAAGTACATCGTGTGTAAAACAAAGCCTAGAAGTTCTAAAGCCAGAAGAAGGGCACGCACCCTTAGATGACTGGCAATAATGCACATATTTTTTTAATCGTCATTGTGTTGTGGATTGTTAGTGTCTGAAGCCCTGGGCTACAGATTTTACAGACACTGTCCCTTTTAACTTTAATACCCAAATAAGGCTGACAGTGGATAGTATTACTTCCATTTTAGAGATGATCAAACTGAGGCCCATAAGGGTAAAGTCTAACTTCTCTGAGTCCAAGCCCTTGGTTAAACCCCTGCACTGTCTTTTCTCCCATGCAGAGTCACATCAGAACCTAGGCTTCTCTTATATGGGCATCTAGTCCTCTGTCAAAGGGACATGTGAGTAGACCTCTCCCCTACACACTTCACAGTGCACAGGTTAACCTCCCACCACAAAGAATTATCCAGCCCAAAATGTCCATACTGCCAAAGTAGAGAAATCCTGGCCTACGATTAGCTTCCAACACCCCATCCACGTGGCTTTCTCTTTCCTTTCCTTTATTTAGGTGTTTGCTCATATAAAGGTCCCCACCAAATCCTAAAATATTCTGGTTGACTGAGGAGTGACTTGCAGAATGGGTAAACAGGTACGTCAGGAGGCAATCATTCACATAACCAGCAGATTGATTTTTCCAAGTAGAATGTACGTGTCCTTTGAATAGTTTGTTGGTGAACTATGATTCTTAAAAATCTCAGATAGGAAAGGAATTTAGAAGTCACATGATACAAATCTCCTTGACTACTGAACTGAGATGCCAAGAAATTTTTTTTAATAAATAGTCTATTGGAATGTGATCATGGGTCTAGATAAGCTATCTCTAAGATGATAAAGTGAACATGAACAGGAGGGAAGAGAGTTTGTTGGCCTCAATTTGATTATTTATTCCTCAATTTGACTTTTCTACACAATTTTGGGAATAAATCAATTTGCCCTAGTCTTCTTTTATTCCTTTCCATAATTTGAGTCCTATCCATTCTTCAAATTTTAATTTAATTCTGAGTTTTTATTTTTTATTTATTTTATTTTATTTTATTTTTTTAAAAAAGATGACGTAAGGGGATCCTAACCCTTGGCTTGGTATTCTCAGCACCACACTTAGCCAGTGAGCTAACCGGCCATCCCTATATAGGATCTGAAACTGTGGCCTTGGTGTTATCAGTACCACACTCTCTCGAGTGAACCACGGGCTGGCCCCAATTCTGAGTTTTTAAATAGGACTTTCCCAGTGGTTGGACAGTTATTTTTCCTTCCTCTGAACTTCTGTTTTTCTCAGTCTTCACTATGGCACTTAGTGTTTGATTATTTGATTGTTTTCTCTGAGTTTTACTTTTCCAAACTGATTTCATGAAGGACATAGAAGTGTATTGTCAACTTCTGGCTTCTCCAGAGCCTCCTCTCTTAGGGATAGGCCTTGTAGCAGGTGTGTCTAGGGCCTGCCCATAATCCTCGAACCCTTCGGTGGGCTTCAGCTAACTTACGACTGCCAATATCTATATCTCTGTGGCTGAAGGCTCTCCTACTTGAGCAACAATTCGGGAAAACTTGCTAATTGCATACATGGCAGGTCAGGGTTTCAAAGAATTATCACCCTCTAGGAGCAACCCTTAAACCAATGACTCTTGGGGGTTGGTGTAGAAACACTCCAGCTCCCTCACCCCTGGAAATGGTTCTGAGCCATGTGTTTTGCACCATTTCCCAGAGTTTCCCTGAGAGTTAGGGTCCAGTGAACCACAGCAGTAGTAGGGTAAATGATACACCCTTTACTGTCTGCCTTTTCTCCCCATTTCTCTCTTGGTGTTATTTGCAACTCCCAACTGAATGATTTACATCCAAATCCTTATCTCAGGGTCTGCTTCTGGGGGAGCTCAAACTAAGACAGGCGTAGAGGGTGTAGTCAATATTGACTTGCTGATCGGATGATTATCAAATTGTCAGAGTGTTACCTTGTAGATATAGAGACTGTGCAATCACTATACAGAGAGCACGATGCCATCCCCACAGTGCTCATTCAATCCTAGCTGAATGGAACAATGATGATGGGCAAGGGTCCCACCCTAAGCTCATCAGTGCTGCTCACTACTCTGTGTTTGTGATCTGTTACTGACTGTGGTAAGTAGTGAAGAGCCAAGGGGAATTACGTCAAACCCCTATTACCCCTCTTCCATCCCTGCTGCTACCAGCTGTATATATTCTCAAATTGTATTGTCTTCAGACTGATTAACTCCTGACAAGGCCAAGAAGAAATGTTGACCCTGGGTTACAACTAAAGCAAAGGCCCCTTGCCTTTGGAAGCACAAAAAGAATGGAAAACATACAACAGCAAGATGTTTCGTAACTGGGCCATGTCAAATTTATAGATAAGGAAAATATCACAGATCAAATGAGGCTAGATCAGCAGTTTGGACCTCTCCCCAACCAAGCAGAGGATGTGCTGTCTGACTCCATCTTGGACTGATTCCCAACTTCGTGATTCACAGCTGCAGCCAGGCAGAGCATGTGCAAAAATGCTATATGTTTTCCACTTTTTAAAAAAGCCTGGAGAAACATATAAATGGCTCATGGAGAAGGGGGCATTGGCAGATAGTCAGTCTGACCATAGCGAGACAGACAGACAGTTTGTGGGACCACTGCCAGCTGGGTGTTTCTGTAAGTGATCATGGATCTCCTCTCTGTGTCCCAGCTCATGGCTTGATTAAGAGGTCAGGAGGAGGCTACTGCGGCACCAGGCCAGAGGCTGCCAGCTGGGTGTTTCTGTAAGTGATCATGGATCTCCTCTCCGTGTCCCAGCTCATGGCTTGATTAAGAGGTCAGGAGGAGGCTACTGCGGCACCAGGCCAGAGTGCACGTGACATACAGCCAACCTGCTGGTCGCCTAGAAACAGCTCTATAAGGGGGCCCAGAGACAAATCAATTTACAAGCACACAAGTTTGGGCTCAGTAGTGTTGACTGCTATTAAAACATGAAGTTTGATTCTTTGGGTTTGTTTTCCCCAAAGCCCCTTTAACTTTGATCCCACATCAATTCCTTTCCTTTCTAATATGATGCCATCTTTTGACAAGTGACAGTAGCCTTCAGGTGGGATTCTGGGAAGCAGGGAAACAGGCAGGCAGACAGGAGAAAGAAGGTTCAGGGAAAACTGGGTGAGTTCTGGTTTCCCCTTTTTGCACGTGCTGAGTCCCAGCTGTGCACCAGCACTGTGGGAAGAGTAGGAAAAGACGATGCACCATTCTTCCCAGAGAGCAGGAGGTTTGTGTGGATGAAACAGAGCAACCCAAGGAAATAAAGGGCCAAAGTGAGAGAGATGGGCCATGTGGGTTTTTGCAGGAGGTGGAATGTGGGGTGGGTGGGATTCATAGTGATGAAGAGGTAAGATTTGCAGAGATGCCCCTAACCATCTGGGAAACCTTAGGAAAATCACAACTTGTATACTCTTTGGTGGTGAGTGGCTGTCGGGAGTAGATGTTAATTTTCATTGTTTCACAGGTTTTTTTTTTATTGCTAAAAGCACTGCAGCTGGCCATGCTAATTTTTGGAATCAGTCCTGGTATACCTAGAATGCTCTCAGTTTACATGTCATTATTAATAAAACCCTCTTTCACTCCCCAGATTGTCCCAGTATGGACAATACATTATGTAGTCATCTTAATTATAGATAATGCTTTTGGTAGCCTTTCAGAAATTCTTAGATGGCAGTGTTAGATTAGCTGTTTTGAGCTGCAAGCAGCATGGTAGACTCAGAGAAGAGGTGTTAGCTTGAACCAAGAAATCCCCCTTATTTTTGCTTCTAAATCAGCAAACAAAAATCAACAATGAGAAAATGCCAAGTCACCCATTTCCCCTGGAATGAACAAAGCAAGCAGAGCAGGTGAGCACGACAGGCACACACCTTGTGGAGGTGGGCTGGTCACACACACATTGATCGCAAGTCATCTATGAACAGGCTTGAGCCACACTCATTCTTGCTTTGCAGATAAACATGGTCTGTGATTATTTTACAACACTGTTAAGGTGCAGGGGGCTGTCCCTCATTTATTACTTGACTAATAAATACTTTAATTACACTTAATAAATAATGTAAGCGGGGCTCACTGAAGTGGTAATTCTTTAAATTAATTATTAACTCCATGCAAAAGGCTGCACTGCCAGTACCACTAAAAGAAAATTCAACCTTTAATCTAAAGTGATTATTCATTATCTGGTATAAAGGCTTCATCTGCATATTATTAGGGAAATAAACTTTGGCCTCCTTGGCTCTATGGATAGATCTAAAAACCCGTGTATTATGAATTTCCAAATACTAAGGCAATGATAAACAATATGTAATAAAGTCTCTAGTTTATAGCTTTATAACAGCTGGTTTTTGATTTTTCAAATATATTATAATGATAAAGTGACCAGTTAATGTATAAGCTCTTTGTGAAAGGTGGTGTCTACAGATGGCTGACTGATAGGAAATAGTAAATGTGCAAACTGCTCATATCCCTTGAGATCAGAGCCATAAAATTATCTCAGTAAGCTATGAGAAGAAAATTTCCATTTAACCCTTTTCTCTGTTGCAAACCAAACGTGGAACTACTGCTTTAGTTGTTTTGTATGTGTGTCTCTTTCTCTGCTCCTCTCTGACCTCCATGTTCCCCCAGGAAAAATGAAGGTGTAATATCTATATATCCTGAAGTCACTGTCCCCAGACATGGTAGTGTCCTTGATTCTATCTTGGGGCAAAGAGGCCAGGAAAAGTTCCAGTCAACAGAGAAAGGGGATTTCTTTTTTTTTTTTTTCTTTTTTTTTTTTTTTTTTTTTTTTTTTTTTTTTTTTTTT